>NC_064860.1:40314342-40456842 GCF_024139225.1 Suncus etruscus | reverse complement strand
CAGGCATAGGGTGGAGAGAAGAACCTCTATATTCTGCTCTTATTTGTTGAGCATTAAAACAACTTTAATGCTAAAAATTTGTAGTCTTAAAAAAAATGTCTCGAGGCAACCACAAAAAGTCTTTCCCAAGCAAGCTCGTAGGAATCTCCCATCATATGTGACTAAACAATTTTATTTATCACTTTATTTTCCCCACGACTTTGTAACAATCTTGGAAGGTGTGAAATGACAAGGACATTAAAATGCAGTCCAAGCCATCCATCTGTCTTCCAGTCCTATGTCAATCTAACACAGAGGAGGAAATAACATCAGAATGAAACCTCATAACATGATCTCACTCATACCCAGAGTCTGGATAACATCACTTCCACTTGAAGTAAACACTAAACCAGGAAGATTATCCATGCAGACAATCTGAGACCATCTATATTTGTGTACCAGAGGATTGGAGCTAGCAGTCCCAGGAAATCTGACATTTATTTCAAAAAAACTGGCCTGAATTTTGAAAGGGTTCTACTATCACATCCAGTGTATATCTAGAGATCTTTGAGGGAGCAGCTTCATTAAAAGGGGTGATGGGTTAAAACATGTGACTGGCACTTCATGTTGAAATTTCTGCTTAGAAAGGGAAGTACTACCAATTCCTCTTTGAAACAGCTTCTTAATAACAAGTGACCATCAGCCATTCAAATAGGAGGCACAGGAATGGAATGACTTGAAATTTCATTGCTCCATAGTGTTCTCACTGTCCATTTAAAAAAAAGACCCTTTAAAAGAGAACCCAAGTAGGATAGGATTTTTTAGATGGTAGGACTGGAGCAATAGCACAGTGGGTAGGGTGTTGCCTTGTATGCTGCCCCCCTTCAATCCTATATGGTTCCCCCGAGCCTGCCAGGAGTGATTTCTGAGTGCAGAGCCAGGAGTAACCATTGAGCACCACCAAGTGTGGCCCAAAAACAAAAAGAAAGAAAGAAAGAAAGAAAGAAAGAATTTTGCAGTTGGTTGTATTCTCTCATAATGACAGAATTCATTACAGTGAGATTAGGTCAATTGTCCTATTTCAAAGCAATGCTATAAAATATTCATTAAAATTACATGTCTGCGTCCATTTCCTGTAAGAAGTATGGTTTGAGGGATGGAATTGAATTAGGAAGTAACTCAATTGAAATTAGTTGGAGAAATTCAACCACTTTTCCACCCTATATTTAATTATTTTGTTAAAGACTATTGAATCTCCAGAATTTTTTTGAGGGGTGCCACACTTAGTGGTGCTCAAGGGTTACTTCTGGCTCTGTGCTTAGAAATCACTCCTGACAGGCTCAGGGAACATTATGGGATGCCAAGGATCAGATCCGGGTCTTCCGTGTACAAGGCAAATGCCCTACTGCTGTGTTATCAATTGTTCCAACCCCAAATATAAAAAAATTTAAGACCATTTCTCCCTCTGTCTAGAGGACTCCATTTTATGATGCTAATGGTGGATGCAGAGGGTAGCTAGTAATACAACTAAGTGTGCTAGTTTTGAAAAGAGAAGAAAAATAATATGCTTAAAAATTATGGGGCCGGGAAGGTGGCGCTAGAGGTAAGGTGTCTGCCTTACAAGCGCTAGCGTAGGACGGACCGCGGTTCGATCCCCGGCGTCCCATATGGTCTCCCCAAGCCAGGGGCGATTTCTGAGCTCATAGCCAGGAGTAACCCCTGAGCGTCAAACGGGTGTGGCCCAAAAACCAAAAAAAAAAAAAATTATGATGAGGTGGTCAGAAAGATAGCTCAGCAGTAGGGCATTTGCCTTGTATACAGCCAACCCGGGAAAGACCTGGTTTGATTCCCAGCATCCCATATGATCCACCAGCCTGCCAGGGGTGATTTCTGAGTGCAGAGCCAGGAGTGGCCCCTGAGCATTGCCAAGTGTGGTCCCAAAACCAATCAATCAGCCAATAAATAAATAAAGTTTTAAAAATAAAACAAAATTGATGGCAGATTATTGTTGGAATGTGCTCGCCACTGTAGTCACTAAAAGAATAAAAATGTTTTCAAGCATGATTAATTTTAATAAAAGGGAAGTAAAATTATTAGCATCTAATAGAGGAGATCATTAAAAAAAGTAATTCCATGGGGCTGGAGCAGTGGTGCAGAGTGATAAGGTGTCTGCCTTGCCGGCGTTAGCCTAGGATGGACCAAGATTCGATCCCCAGCATCCCATATGGTTCCCCAAGCCAGGAGCAATTTCTGAGCTCATAGCCAGGAGTAACCCCTGAGTGTCACTGGGTGTGACCCAAAAACAAAACAAGTAAGTCTAAATAACTCTACCCCCTTAGTGGTAGGAGAGATAGGGGATTGTCCAGCAGTGTCTGGACTTGCTTATCCCGGCCAACCATGTCTGGATAGAGTTATATTCATACATACATACATACATACATACATACATACATACATACATACATACACACACATACATGTATGCATACAGTGTAAAAGAAAAGCTTATCCTTTACTTAAGGAATAACTATGCTGAAAAATTTCAAGATAGA
Source organism: Suncus etruscus (assembly GCF_024139225.1). NCBI lineage: Eukaryota > Metazoa > Chordata > Mammalia > Eulipotyphla > Soricidae > Suncus > Suncus etruscus. Next base: position 40,454,311 of record NC_064860.1, on the reverse strand, counting down.
AGAGAATCAAGAATAAAGGTTGAGAGACCAGAGAGATAGTATTGGGGGGGTAGGGCATTTGCCTTGTATGAGTCCTATCTATGTGCAATCCCTGGCTTGCCAGAATCATTCCTGAGCATGAAGCCAGGAGTAAACCGTCAGCACTACTACATGTGACCCAACCCAATTTTTAAAAAAATGGAACCGGAGTAATAGCACAGTGGGTAAGGTATATGATCTCGCCAGTGAGATCAGCATAGGTTGTCAACATCTCGTGGCTCCTCCAGTATCTCTCTGTAACATGTTTTCAACTATGTAATTGGAGCATCTTCATTTAGTCCATTTATTACAGGACCTGAGAGGTGGGATGGGCTGTCTGGTGGGATAAATGGGTATTGGGGAGTGGGGACCATGACTGGATCATGACATGATCCACGTTCACGTTATCAACATCCCCCAGCACAGCCCACTTCCCTACTTCCAGTGCTCATGAAGAGGTCAAAGCTGTGGTATCACCAGCTTTGAGGCATTCGAACATGCCAATGTGCAGGGGACCACACAGGACTCTGACCGGTGAGGACATTCACAGAAGATCAGGAAAGACACAATGAGCACAGTTCCTGTCTGCCCCTTCACAGCATGTCTCAGCTCTGGTTTCCAAAATCTGTGAAGTTCACAGGGTAAAAAATACTATTCCAAGACTTGTACCTCCATGAATTGAACAAACTTTCTGTCTTTTGCCCCACAAATACCAAAACCAGAAGCATTCCAGATTTTAGGAAGGAAATGCATATTTATTTTAATTTAATTTTTTTAAAAGAAAAACCAAATCAAAAACATAAAGCCTCCTTTTTGTATACTAACAGTTGACTTTTAGAAATAAATGGATTTTTTTACTTCAAACAGACTTGGAAAAGTTACTATTCATTCCTAACTTTTATTGTCAATCTTTAAAAAAAAATTACAAAAGGAGATTAGCCCAGTAGGAACTGTCCTTAAAATGCTTTCAAATCCCTACATTTTTTATTTTTGAATCTCTTGTTAGAATAAGGAAAATAAAGTGATAGACATAATATCCTATTGGCCTACAAGGGTCAAAACTTCACCCTTCCTGTGCATTCAGAGACCAAGAACATTCCACCCTGCTCTCAATGGGAAAAAGGGGGTCCCAGGCTAATGACCAGAGACATGAAATTACTCCCTCAATGGGAACTAAATGTTTTGTTAGATTTAGATTTGGGGAGACCACATCAGCTGTACTCAGGGATCACTCCTGACTGTATCCAAGGAATATGTGTGAAACTATATGTGAAAACTATGTCAGCCACATATAAGGCATGTTCCTTAACCCCAGTACTAACTCTCTGGCCTTTGGAATCAACTATTTCTATAGTCAGTGTGAGCCCTAAATTATGGTATCACAGGGCCCTCCAGGTGGCAAACATGCCTCAAGGTAAGAATTAATGATGGAGTCTCATCCACCAAAATTATGCGAAGCAGCCTTTTCTGACCAAATCTTGGGAGATAGGCTGTCAATGTCCAATTTTCAGGATATAAATGATAATGATATCAATCAAAGATAAATGGTTTATCTGAGTTTCTACCAGAAGCCCTATCTTTAAGAAAGAGAAATAAGACATATATAAAAATTAATATATACTTTTGAGGCTGGAGCCATAGTGCAGCAGGGAGGGCATTTTCCTTGCATGCTGCAGACTTAAATTTCATCCCCAGCATCTTATATGGTCCCCAAGCATCATCAGGAGTGATTCTTGAGTGCAGAGCCAGGAGTAATCCTGAGTACCACTGGGTATGGCCCAAAAACAAACAAAATTAATACATGTTTTTATGTGTTCATTGCTTATATGTTTTTAAATGGTACCTAAATGCTACCATGTAATTTAAATTAATTTAATTAATTTTAAAATTTATTCCTTTTAATTTCAAGTACAAAAACTTAGCCCTAAGGAATGAGTCAGAGATGTGAGAAAAATGTTGATGAAACTATTATAGCCTCCTTCCTCAAAATAAAAATTGGCAAACAGCTCCATGTTGAGCTTTTGGACAATGATTCAGCACACTAAAGACAGGCCAAGAGGGAAAGATGTGTAGACACTGAACATGGAGTTTTCTAAGCATGTTTAATGATACAGGAGTGTGTTTGTGGTGTCATGTAATGGAAAAGAAAAAATTTTAAATTACACCTTGCATATGACTTCAGTCTGACCTTCAAAATATTGAGAAATATTATTTTCATGATGATTTTAGTTGCTTCCTAGGCTGTCTAGAAGGAAGTTGTAAACTATCATACTCAAGGAGAGAAATATTATTTAAAGAAATTGATATATTTAAAATACAATGATTTTTGTGTTTAAGGACCATATCAGATAGTACTTGAAGGCTCATATTCAGATCTTTGCTCAGGGGGTCATTCTGGTAGTACTCAGGGAACGATTCAGGGCCAGAAATGGAACCCACATCCCAGAACTCATTGAGAATGTCTTCTTAGAATAACCAGTTTTCATTCTATTCAGGATAATTCTTCTTTGCTGGTGCTTGTCACTCATGGACTGAAAGTACCTCTGGTCTGGTCCCTTAACCCTACCTGTTCTCCACCCAAAGAGGTGGTCTTTCTCTTCTTGATAAAGACCTCAGGTTTCAGGGAGAAGCTACTTGAGTTTTTTATTTCCACAACTAGTCTATCTGCCTGCTGGTATCTTTTGCTAGTGAGTGGAAGGAAAGCTTGTGTGGAAGTTTCCTGAACCTATTTTATTCTTTTCAATCTTGCATGGATTATAAACTCTGTGTGTGTTGGCTTCCAGACCTGCGCTCCCCAATCCCTTAGGGTTGGGACATGAGGCTTCTGCTTCACTCTCTAGTCATTCATTCTATTTACTTCAATATAGGGAAGCAAGATCAATTATTCTTTCTACTGCAACTCTTCTTGGTCCCACAGAATTGTGAGTGTCTTCAGCAAAAACTAGAGACCACTAAGTTATTTCCAGCCTCCTTTCTCAGAACCACATCCCCAGTAAGACCCTATTTGTACCCCCAAAGAAATACCACTACACTGTAGAGCATCCCTGTGGGAACTGGGGTGTTTTAAGAAAACCATCAGTGAAAATCCTGTAAATACTGAGAACATGGCACAAGACTGCTTAAGATGGATGGGGAAGAAAGGAAACAAGATTGGAGACAGATCTCAGTCAGGGCAACACAGTTCTAGGAAACCAGCTCAGCTACAGCTTTGTGGGTCACAATGACAGTTCAAAGTACAACCACAGGCAGAGGTGGTTCTGCTTGTAACCAGAGGTCATCCTTCCTGGCCTCCAGGAATCCCAGCTAAGTATTCAACCAAGGCATCTTCAGCATTTGGGGGGTTCTAGCTCTCTAGTTGATGATTGTGGAGCAGGAACATAAGATAAGGAGAGAGGAGAGGAGAAGAAGGCAAGGGGGAGATATTTGCATAAATGACTCATGTCTGCACTGGACTGATTAAAATGTATTAAAATGCTCTTCCTAGCATTTCTAGGAAAGGACAGGGTGCATTTCCAGTGCTGACAACAGGGGGTAAGCCCTTCTGTTTCTTCTTAATGTGATCATCTCAGGTTTGTTGCATACCTCGGTGCATTCCATCATTTATATAGACTAGTGCCCTGTAAGAAGAGAGACTTGAGAGACTGAGAGCTAGTACAAGACACTAGCCTTGTATAGAGCTGACCTTAGTTCCATCCTCAACACTGAATGTGATCACTGGAATACTGCCAGAGATCAGTCCTGAGCGCAAAATCAGGAATAGTCTCTGGGCACTACATGTGTGGGGAGGGAGAGAGGGAAGGAAGGTAGGAAGGAAGGAAGGAAGGAAGGAAGGAAGGAAGGAAGGAAGGAAGGAAGGAAGGAAGGAAGGAAGGAAGGAAGGAAGGAAGGAAGGAAGGAAGGAAGGAAGGAAGGAAGGAAGGAAGGAGGAGGGAGGAAGGGAGGGAGGGAGGGAGGGAGGGAGGGAGGGAGGGAGGGAGGGAGGGAGGGAGGGAGGGAGGGAGGGAGGGAGGGAGGGAGGAAGAGGGAGGGAGGAAGAGGGAGGGAGGGAGGGAGGGAGGAAGAGGGAGGGAGGAATGAGGGAGGGAGGGAGGGAGGAAGGAAGGAAGGAAGGAAGGAAGGAAGGAAGGAAGGAAGGAAGGAAGGAGAAGGAAGGAAGGAGAGAAGGAGGGAGGGAAGGAAGGAAGGAACGAAAGAGGGAGAGAAGAAGGGAAGGAAGGAGGGAAGTGAAGGAAGAAAGAAGGGAGGGAAGGAAGGAGGGGAGTGAAGGAAGAAAGAAGGGAGGGAAGGAAGGAGGGGAGTAAAGGAAGGAAGGAGAAAGGGAAGAGAGGAAGAGAGGAGAGAAAGGAAGGAGGGAAGTGAGAGAGAAGGTGAAAGGGAGGAGAAAGGAAGGGAAGAAGGAAGAAAGGAGGAAGGGAGGGATGGAGGGAGGAAGAAAGGAGGAAAGATGAAAGGAAGAAAAGAGGAGGAAAGGAGGTAGGGTGGGAGGAAGGAAAGAAGGAAGAAAAGAGGGAGAAAGGAAAGGGAAGAAAGAGGGAGGAAGGAGAGAAGAAAAGGGGAAAGAAAAAGGTGTGGAGGAGAGAGGGAGAGAAGGAAAGGGGGAAGAAGTGAAGAAAGGAGGGCGGGAGGGAGGGAGAAGGGTGAGGGAGGGGACTGGAGTGTTAGCACAGCAATTCCTGCTTGTGCTGGCATGAGTGCAATAGCACAGGTCCATGCAGATTCAGACGGATCCAGAGAGACATCTAGTGACGAAGTGAATGGAAAACAGAACAGGAAAACCACAGAGAGGAACATGTCATCTCCACCCACAGTTGTATGTTGTTTCATAAATAGTTATTGACCCCCAAGACCCCAAAAACACAATGCAGAAAAAATCCTCTTGACTCCGATGTCCACTGCAGCACTATTTACAATAGCCCAAATCTAGAACTTTTTTCCTGTCAGATTTTTGAAAAAATCAAGAGTTGGGTCAGAGCAATAGCATAGTGAGTAGGGCATGTGCCTTGCATGTGACCAACCTGGTTTGATTCCCAGCATTCATCCATATGGCCCCTAAGCCTACCACAAGTGATTTGTGAGCGCAGAGCTAGGAGACCTCTGGTTCCTCTGGCACTCCCCAGGTGGTGCGCCTCCTCCAAAAAAAAAAAAAAAGAAGAAGAAGAAGAAGAAAGAAAAAATCAGAGACACAGAATATAGGATATGTCTTTCCTTTTAAAAGGCACCATGGATGGAGTTGGAACAATAGTATATCAGGTTGGGGCCTGGATTTGCATGTGGCTGAGGCAGGATCAAACACTAGCACCCATATAGTCCCTGTGCCCCACTAGGAGTAATTCATAAGTACAGAGGTAGTAATTCTTAAGTATAGAACTCCCAAACACTATCAGGTGTGACATCAAAACTAAATAGAATCTGAGGATGGGGCCGGAGTAGTGGCACTAGAGGTTAGGTCTGCCTTGCAAGCGCCAGCCTAGGATGGACCGCAGTTAGATTCCCCCAAGCCAGGAGTGATTTCTGAGCGCATAGCCAGGAGTAACCCCTGAGCATCACCAGGTGTGGCCCCAAAAAAATAAACAAAAAATAAACAACAAAAACAAAGAACCTAAGGCTGCAGGAAAAAGGAAGTATGTGGGAGGAAGGGCCAGAGGTGTTATTTTGGTGGTGGGAAGGCCACTGAAAGGTGGTGTGAAGCTGTAAAACTCCCCCCAAATTCCATAACATTACAAATGAATGTTCAATCAATGACTCCAGAGAAGGCATTTAATTTGAAACAACAGCAAAGAGCAAGCAAGAAACATTAAATTAGGGCAATAAACTTCAGTTCTTTAGTATTTCAGAAAAATAAATTAAATGTGGCAGGGGAAAAAAGAGAATGTGAGGCCACAAGGTTCCTGTGGTTTACCACCAGCCCTGGAGGCAGGTTGCTTTCCTGGGAAAATCTCAGCCCTTGGGGCTAAAGGCAAGAATAAATAGTTCCAACTCATTTTAATTAAAAATACAGATTAGGGCCCGGAGAGATAGCACAGCAGTATTTGCCTTGCAAGCAGCTGATCCAGGACTTAAGGTGGTTGGTTCAAATCCCGGTGTCCCATATGGTCCCCCATGCCTGCCAGGAGCTATTTCTGAGCAGACAGCCAGGAGTAACCCCTGAGCACCACCGGGTGTGGCCCAAAAACCAAAAAAAAAAAAAAAAAAATACAGATTATATTAAAGGAGCAACAATTAGCCAGTAGTCCCAGAGCCTGAGAGTCAAATCTGACAAATGGGTGGAGTGAAGGGACCAGAAGGGACCTTAAAGACATCAGTGGAGGGACAGGGACACTCTGATAGTAGGTGTGGGGTGAAACTTGGGCTGCCTGAACCTCTATTATGAGCAATCTTGTAAAATACAAGTGCCCACATAGAAACTAAATCTCTGCATTATTGCAATGGACATCTTGGTGTCTTCCTCATTCCCTTGCCAAAATCATTTGATTTCTTTCCAAGGTGTCCACCAAACCCCTCCAGCCCACAGCCTCAAGTTCTCACAGAGCAGTGAGGGTCACCTCAGGGACAGGTCTCACCTTCCTAGATCAGGGTCCCTGGGAACACAGTCTTGCAGAGATCTCTACAGAGATAATAGGGGTGTGGTGTGTGGGTGTGACTTACACTCAGAAACTGAACTAGTCCAAAGCCACTGGGCACCCAGGAATCCATATAGCAGTTGGTGTTCCTTAAACAGTGGACAATGAGCACACACAGGGCCCTCAGGTCCTCGGAGGAGTGATACTAGCAGGTTTCCATCTTGGCCCCAAAATGCAAATAGCTCGCCTGTTCGGTTGTATACCCCCTTTTATTCCAGCCAGCTCAACTCACACACACCCCACTGGACAACTCAGTCTAAGACAGGCCAGGGCCCTGCTCAGGTCCTCTCCTCTCATAGAGACACCCTGCACTGGCTCCTTCTGACAATTGATGACCCAGATCTGAGGTCTCTTCACACCCACTGGGCTATGATCTGAAAAAAACACCTGTCATAGAAGATGAGATGGGCACAGGGCAGAGCAGGCCCTGATACATGCCTGTTGGCCTCCACCAACCTGGAGATGTAATATGTAACCTGGCGATGCCTCATGGGAAAGCAGAATTTCTTCCCTGCAGACTCTCACCTCTGTCCTTAGCTTCAAGTCTGCCAAACAAGAGTCTCACCAGCCTTTGCCCTGAAAGCCTCCTGCAGCCTCTAACCATGTGCCTGATTAATATTCTGACCCTCTTCAATCTGACCCTTCTAAGATCCAGTGGTTATAGTTCTAGAAAGTAACAATGGTTAGAGTTGTCTTGAAAAGAAAGAAAAATATGAGTGTTTTAGGGTTGGTTACATTCTGCATAATGTTGCACTGACAGGCATACCTCTTTTATTGTACTTTGTTTTATTGTGTTTCACTCATATTATTAATTTTTTAATAGCTGGAAGGTTTGTGTGGTGATCATGCCTTGAGGAAGTCAGATGCTACCATCATGTTTTCAAGAGCTTGTATTCACTTTCTGTGAATACAATTCAGGTCTAAATATTGTTTCTTGGGGGCTGGAGCAATAGCACAGCAGTAGGGCATTGCCTTGCACGCTCCCAACAATGGATTGACCTGGGTTCAATCCCCAGCATCCCATACTGTCCCCTGAGCCTGCCAGGAGTGATTTCTGAGCACAGAGCCAAAAGTAACCCCTGTGTGCCACCAGGTGTGACTCAAAATCCAAAATAAATAAAACAATAAGCATTGTTTCTCAACCTAAGACTATTACATATTTGGCAGGAGAAAGGAAGAGAGATAGTCAATGCATAAAGAAGCTGCAGGCAGGGTAGGAGTGCCCCAACAATATACTCTTGAAAAATAAATAGTAATAAAATAATAATAAATAATAATAAATAACTCCAGAAGTGATTGCTTTTGCCCTCAATAAAATCACATCTCTTTGACATGCAAATGAGCTCTTTGGAGAGAAGAAACTGAGGCACTATCCACTTGCAGAAACCCAAGGCCCCACTGAGAGAAGGATGAACTCCTCAGAAAAAAAGAGAAGCTACAGAAAAATCCATAATTCTGAGAAGACCATTATTCAGATATACCTTTCCAGAAACACCACTTGAAATAACTTCTACATCTGCAGAGATCTCCAAGATGAAAACATTTGGAGGAATTAATTTAAAAGCACATCCCAAACGACCATTTGGGATTTGTACTTGCTGGTCTCTCTGTCCTTTTTCCTAGTCTTCAAGTTCTGTCTCTCTAAAATATGTCTTGCTTTATCTTCTCCTCCCACCTCACATCTGTCTAAGTAAATTTTATTCAGTAAAAAAAACTATCTTGCTTCACTATTTTAGCTCCTCCTGAAATTTTTTTTAGGCAGGCCTGGAATGTCTGTGCTCAGGTTAAAAGTGACTTGGGGGAATGGGGGTTGGGTCACACCTGGCAGTGCTCAGTGGTTGCTCCTGGCTCTATGCTCAGAAATCACTCCAGGCAGGCTCAGGGAACCATATGGGATGCCAGGATTCAAACTACTGTCCTTCTGCATGCAAGACAAACACCTTACCTCCATGCTATCTCTCCAGCCCCTAGAAGTGACTGTTTTTAATTACTTTATTTAAACACTGTGGTTACGAATTTTTTAATTATTGAGTTTTAGTCAATGTACACAATGTACCCTTCACCAGTGCTAACTTCCTGCCACCAATGTCCCCAGTTTCCCTCCTTGCCCCTCCCCTTTGCCTACCTGTATGGGAGACATTTTGCTTCTCTCTCTCTCTTCTCTCTTTTTATCTCTCTCTCCCATTTTTTCCCTTTTAGACACTGTAGTTTGCATTATTGTTCCTGAAGGGGTACTATGCATATCACTTTATCCTCTTTCAGCACCTAGTTCTCTCCAGAGTGATCATTTCCAACTCTCATTTTCAATTCACAGTGGTACCTTCTCTGCCCTAACTGTACTGCTCCACTATTTGTAGCAAGCTTTCTACTGCTGCTGACTAGCTCTTGGGTTTGGTTTGAATTAGAGGACTTCTAAAGGAATTTTGCCCCAGAGGGGGGAAAATTAATACTCATCTTTACCCAGGTGGAGCAGAGAGATGGATCACTCTTCAACTCTCTTGGTCCTCACTTTACAGAACCACCAGACATAGATATAAGTAGGGAGCTGGGATAGTGGTAATAAAGTTCAGAGGCAGAGGGAAAGTTTTGCACTCAGGTAGCCTGGTTCAAACTCCTATACCACATGGCCCCTACATACCTCTGTGAATAGCCCATAGGCACTTCTGTGTCTGATCCAAAGCCCCCAAAATAAAAGGGTAACAGCAGATGTAGTTTTCTTAATATAAAATATAGAAATCTTAATTCTTACTATCACCGTGCAAATGAAATATGGATACCTGTATACAGATAGCACAGTGACAGAGCATTTCCCTTGCACAAAGCAGATTCAGGATGGACTTCATCATTCATCCCTCATTAGCTTGATCTGAAATATTCTATGTCTATGAATATATGAAATCACTCTCTTTAATATATAAATTGTAGGATACTTATTTCATCTGAAAATGTTAAACTTTATCTTAGTCACTTAATAAGAATAATGCACCTACTTTATAATGTCAGTAATTTATGACTTTTTCACACAAGCAATGTTAACCCATTGAGTAAAATTGTATAGCCAAACTCAAACATCATCACAAAACATATATTGGGACCCACAGACGCACAAGATATACACCTGTAAATTAAAAAAATGAAAGAAAAAATGGGCTGCTGTCTTTTAAGCAAAGATAATTTGGGGTAACTGGTTCTGTTTCTGCTTGCCACTAGAAATAGATCCTCTTCATTAGTTCTTCACTGGCTTTCTCCAGGTATATAAGATGACAGCGAATGTGGAAATCAATTCGAGGTCAGATTACCTATATTCTTAGTGTGCTGGAAGTCAGAATTACCCTTGTAAAGAGTCCCAAGGTTCAGAATGAATTTCTATTTGTTCAGCATTTTACCTTCCAATCTCAGAGAACAAAAAGGGAGAATATAGGGGTGGGGAGTTTCCCAAGCTTAGGATTCACCCTTTGTTTGCCAGGGATAAAAAAAGAGATAGATAGATAGATAGATAGATAGATAGATAGATAGATAGATAGATAGATAGATAGATAGATAGATAGATAGATAGATAGATAGATAGATAGATAGATAGATAGATAGATAGATAGATAGGTAGGTAGGTAGGTAGGTAGGTAGGTAGACAGACATAACCAGACAGTATGGGATGCCTTGAGTCTGTAAAGGCAAAAGTTAAATTAGTTCAATTTCACCAAAATAATTCCAGAGGAAAGAAAATTGTACACTAGCAGATGTCAAAGAAACCATTCTTCGGTTGTTTTTTACTTAATGGTGACTTATACTACACCAGACACAAAGCGAAGAATAGAAGATGCCATTAAGACTAAGAGTGGCCCTACATCCTTGGAAGTCATCTGCCTCTGCCCTTGTTTGAGGTTGTAATTCATCTTTTTTTTTGGGGGGGGGGGGTTTTGGGTCACACCCGGCAGCGCTCAGGGGTTACTCCTGGCTTTATGCTCAGAAATCGCTCCTGGCAGGCACGGGGGACCATATGGGATGCCGGGATTTGAACCACAGACCTTCTGCATGAAAGGCAAATGCCTTACCTCCATGCTATTTCTCCGGCCCCCTGTAATACATCTTTTTTTTTTTTTTGGTTTTTGGGGTCACACCCGTTTGATGCTCAGGGGTTACGTCTGGCTAAGCGCTCAGAAATTGCCCCTGGCTTGGGGGAACCATATGGGACGCCGGGTGATCGAACCGCGCTCCTTCCTTGGCTAGAGCATGCAAGGCAGACACCTTACCTCTAGCGCCACCTCACCGGCCCCCCCTGTAATACATCTTAAAGATGCATAATTCCACTTCCAGCATCACCTGTTAACTCATATCAGTGTCACTGGGTGGAATTAGTTTGACTTCCAATGAACCTCATCTGCATGAAAATGGAAGCCACCTCTGCCCTTTCCATGAAAACTGGTGCCATGAGGTCAGTTTGTCAGTTCATTCTCGGTGAACTGCTCCTAACAATTTGTATTGCTTTTGCCATCATTTGCTATTTTCATCTCATGCATCTTCATGGCATTTCTGATGGACAGATTTCAAAAGAAACGTGATCTGAGTTGAGGCATAAAATGTTCTGGACACTTGTAACTCAAGACCGAGTCTCATTCTGATACTTGCTACTTCCTCCTGTTAGTCATCTGCTAACTACTCCCCAGCCCCCTCCACACATTACCTAGTCCAGCCCATTACCTGTCATGGAATCAAGTCTCTAAACTGATCATGAAATCACTTCTACCACTCCCCAGTGGTGCCATGCCCCACCCCTTACAATCATGACATTTCCCTGCCTATTCCTTCCCTATAACACCATATCTCCAAATTAGAACAGCCTGTGCTGGCCAGATGTCCTGGTGTCCCCTTATGTCTGCTTTTATATTGCTATGGCTAACATTTTAGTCCCATCAGAGTCACAGATACATTGCCAGCATCTGACTGGGGTGTCAATGGAGTAGCTTTTCCTCATTGTCCAAGAGTCATGTTAACTATTTTATCCTCCATGAATCCTTGTACCTTAGAAAAACCCAGTGCTTGGGGGCCAGAGAGATAGCATGGAGGTGGAGTGTTGCATTTCATGCAGAAGGTTATTGGTTCAAATCCCATATGGTCCCCCTAGCCTGCCAGGAGCAATTTCTGAGTGTGGAGCCAGGAGTAACCCCTAAGCACTGCTGGGTGTGACCCAAACACACACACACACACACACACACACACACACAAACACACACACACATAAGAAAAACCCAGCTTTTTAGTTAGGAATGTCATTAGAACCGAGGCTGGAGAGATAACATAGAGGAAAGGCATTTGCCTTGCATGCAGAAAGATGGTGGTTCGAATCCCAGCATCCCATATGGTCTCCTGAACCTGCCAAGAGTGATTTCTGAGCATAGAGCCAGAAGTAACCCCTGAGGAATGTCATTAGAACCAATACCATCTTTGAAGGAAACAGGAAGGACAGCCTTAACTCTAGAATGGCACACCCCATGCCCTATACTTTATGTCTTTGTTTTCTCTTTTATCTAGTTCCATAACTACTGAGGAATTGAACTTCATATGGTAGGATGGAAATTACATTGGTTTCACTACTCATTGGCCTCTGGAAAATAGGCAATTCATGGAAGCATCAAAGCTGGCAAAGTCTCTCAGAAATGGAAATAAAAACACTTGGATATTTTCCTCCCCTGGGGAATACACTCTGCTCCGAAGTGTATTTTCCACTATCAATATTGTCCTGAGGAATTTGGGGGAGGCCAGATGGCCACTAGGAATTAAGCTGTGAAACCATCAGATAATGAGCACAAAGGCAGGTTTGAGACAGTGAATAACTCCTGGGCCAGAAAGACCCATATGCCTGGATTACATGCCCAGAGACAAAACTTGTTCCTTGTAAAGGCGATTGGTCAGCCTTGGAAGCTAAGCTGCCAGTCCCTGTGGGCCTTGGCGTTCCTTCATTTGTGGTTTCACAGCTTCAACCTCTGACCCTGTTTTCACAGGGCCTTGTTGCCTGTGTCTTCTCACCTTCTCTTCTAAGGACATTTGTCATTTGTAATTCATCACAGGATTTAAGGCCTACCCTATTGATATTTTGAGACTCATAACTAAATGCCATCTGCCAGGACACTTTTTTTAATGAAGTCACACAAGTTCCAGGAGGGCCTGGATCACCCCATATTAGTGTGTATCAGGAGATAAAGAAATAGGACAGTGGGTAGGGTAAGGTGCTTGCCTTGCATGCAGCTGACCAGGGTTCAGTCCCCGGAACTCTTTATGGTCCCCTAAGCCATTCTGCCAGAAATAATCCCTCTGCACAGAGCCAAAAGTAAGCCCTGATCACAGCCAGATGTGACCTAAAAGAAAAAAGAGTGTATGATTGACACTTTATTATTCCTGCAGGTCTGAAATTCAGGTTGCTTTCATTATCCAGGAAGCAAGAGCTTTCCAGAATTCAGGGGATTCCTATTCCTCTACAGTTATACTTCTTAAGGGGAAAATCAATGGATCAGGATCTTAAATCTCCTGAGTGCAGCAATTGTGGATCTGCTCTAGAGAAGAGGAGCCATCAGAATATTGACCTGGTACTCTCTCTGAACCTGATGGCCTAGAACCAAACCAAACCTGATCATTAATTCCCTAAGATTCTCACTGGAGGATCTCCTGAAAAGATAGACCACTGACATCCTTTAGAGGGAGGGGAGGAAGAAAGAAAAAGACAACTAATCTTGGAAGAACACCAAGTCACTAAATCATCTCAGATAGACTTGTTTCTGGACTAAAAATTCAGAGGCCTTCTTGAAATGGGGGAAGGCAGATTCCCCCTCCCTTTTGGAAGACCCAAAAATTCACAGCCAAATGTTTTCAGCCCCACAATTCTTGGAATTGCCCTCCACCTGCATATGTGACTATGCAACACATGTCATTGTACTTAATAGCACTGTAGGAGCACTGCAAATTTGGTGGCCAGTTATATAGAAGTCCACCATATTTAATGAGTGAAAACAATAACAAAGAAGGCTCAATTAGCGTCAACCTGTTGAATAAAACCTCAATGGCTTTAGCATCACAACATCATGAGATATAACAATTTTCACAAATTCTTTTATTGATCTATTTTTATATTTCCACTTGCCATTTTGTTATAACATGAAATAAATAAATAAAGTAAATCTGTTAGTGCCTGCTAAAGGGCAGACATGTTGGGGGGATTTGGGACCCAGTTGGAAGGATTGGTATGGGAACATTGAATGCCTAAAACAACTATTTTATGAAGAACCTAGTAAATCAGTGTTCAAACTATTTTAATGTTTTGTTTTATTGAAAATCAGAAATAAATATGAGCAATAAAGACCTGAGCCTTTCAGTAAGCCCTTAGTCACTGTAGAGCCTTAGATCTATGTGCACTAGTCAGTGGTTTGGCCTTTTGCATCCGTCTTCTGGAAAATAAGGGAGAGAATGAAGAGCTAAAGAAGACACTCAGAGATCATACTGAACCCATCTCAGACTCTGCCATTCCCACTACCTGAACATGAGGGTGACTTGGAGTGGGTGTCCCCTATACAGAGGCTTGAACTACCGTGTCCTCTTCTTCTAAGCATTCTGCCATGCATCAATGATGCTAAGCATATTCCCTCAATCCTTCCTCCTGGTTATACAGAGACTTTCTAGCATATTTGGTATTACTAATTTTGCTTTATTAGTATTGGTGGATTGTGAGTGTGTGATTGATTTGGAGACTTGGGGAGCATTATTTTGAGGTTCTTTGCCTGGTTTTTAAAGGATCCAACTTTTTCGAGAAGTTGACCATTTTCCAGTGATGCGTTATTGTGATAGGAAAAGTATTAGCAATGAATGTTATTAGAGTCCCAGTGACAGTCCCCAGAAAAATTAGAAACATATTTTGACTGAGATAAAGGATAAAATATAATAATAATAATTAATAATAATAATAATAAAGCATACTGCTGGAAAAATTCCTGAATAGTCAGCAACTGTAAAACAGCTGAGATTGATTTTTTTGGTTGTTTTTGTTTGGGATGGGGAGATTGGGGGGAAGGGATGTACAGGGATTGGGTCATATCCAGATGAGCTCATGGGCTACTTCCAAATCTATGCTCAGGAGTGATCCCCTGATGGTGCTAGGGGACCAAAAGCAGTGTCAAGTATCAAATCAGGCTGGGCGACACACAAGATATACACCTTAGTCCCTGGACTAATTCTCTATAACCCACTCATTTTTCTCTTTTGCAGTTGTTACAAGGACCCAGCACCTGACTGGGCAGGCAGAATAGAGCTGAGTAGAGGAAAACATGAACTTTGGAAAAGCTAACTTGGTTCTGGGAGCCTACCTTAGACTTGCTAAACTCATTCTAGTCTGTGCATCTGTAATGAATTTCATGTGCAAGTCTTCTTTCTTTTATGGGTCAAGCACAAGAATTTATACTGACAGTCCTACCCAAGCTTCCCTTTTGTTTCTCAAGCAAGGGTCAACAAAGGATGTGTCCACTCAATCCTTAATCAGTTTAACCTACCAGTTGTAAAATTCAATGGGCAAAGTTCCCCCATACTTCCCCCATCCTTGCCCTTTGTCACTGGCAAAATTCATTAGAAATTGTCAAAAACAGTCAGTTGGGGGAAGGAAGTAATCACCCACAAATGGCAAGATTTGTGAGAGAAGCCATGCATGCTTTATATTTCATATCAGTCTTTTTTTTTTCTTTGGTTTTTGGGCCACACCCGTTTGACGCTCAGGGGTTACTCCTGGCTATGCGCTCAGAAATCGCCCCTGGCTTGGGGGGACCATATGGGACACCGGGGGATCGAACCGCGGTCCATCCTACGCTAGCGCTTGCAAGGCAGACACCTTACCTCTAGCGCCACCTTCCCGGCCCCTCATATCAGTCTTGACCCGACTCCTGGTCTCTGTCTAAGAGAAAAGTGGAATATTCCAGAAAAAATAAGCAATGGAACACTAAGGGAAAATTAGATTTCTTTTAATCTTTTTAGTATTATCTATTTAACAGAAATCTAGTGTTTTTTGGCTTATTATTATCTGGTTTTATTATCTAGTTATTATCTAGTTTATTTTTAGCTATGGCACATGGAAACAATGTGCCTTCCCATTGAGCTGCCTCCTTGACCCCTGACTTTTCCTTTTATTTTTGTTTAGCCATTTTTCTTTTTTTTGTTGTTTTGTTTTGTTTTGTTTTTGTTTTTGAGCCACACCCAGCGGTGCTCAGGGGTTACCCCTGGCTGTCTGCTCAAAAATAGCTCCTGGCAGGCACAGGGGACCATATGGGACACCGGGATTCGAACCAACCACCTTTGGTCATGGATCGGCTGCTTGCAAGGCAAACGCTGCTGTGCTATCTCTCCAGGCCCTGTTTAGCCATTTTTATTGAGATACTTGGATTGACAATATTGTGACTCATACTTTTCATGATACATCATTCCTGCTTACCTACACCACTGTCTCAAAGACATCCTCTCCATCACATAAGCTCAGTTCTATACTAACAATCTTTAGTTTTTGGTCAGTGCAATAGTACAGGAGGTAGGGCATTTGTCTTGTATTGTTGACCCAGGTGTGATCCCCAGCATTCCATGTAATCCTTCAAGCCCTCCAGAAAAAATTCCTGAGTGCAGAGTCAAGCGTAATCCCTGAACATAGCAGGTATAGTCGAAAAAACAAAAACAAAAAACCTTCAGTTCTGATAACATATGCTATTTGAAAACTATTTTTCTTAAGACCCAGCCCCAAGACCCTTTGGACAGGAAGTAATTACCTTTCAGAGGAAATATCCATGACCTTCAGAGCTTGATATTTTGTACAAAGAAGAAATAGAAGAAAAGGGAAATTATATGACATTGTGCTTCCAAATCACCATGTAAAACTAGCATCAGTTCTTTATTCTTTCATTATCTAAAGATCTCCAGATTCAACCCCAATGTGAACATCCAATGCTGTAGTACTGAAGCTACTTCAGCACACTGAGCCTTCCAAATGGCTTCTGAGAACTTCCTGGCAGAATTTGAGACCATATTACAAACCAGCAACTATTTCACAGCAGCTATTTTGATGACATGGAAGAGTTTATCACCCTACGGTGAGAATAAGATAAAAGCCTTGAAAAATACCCTTTTTTTATATCTGCCTTTTCAGTTGAATATTTTCTCTTTTGAAGGAAAAACAGGCAGTTTTTTCATGCCTACTTCTCATTGCCACTGACAGCAATTCAAAGCAGATGAATCAGGTAGGACTGAGTACATACTGTTCTTGGAATGGAGCTCAGCTTAAGAGAGTATTGTCAACTCTTTTCATATTCCATTTTCCAGGAAAACATAGTACATGTTCTACAGAAACCCATTAAATTCCAAAGCAGCCAATCAATTAAATGGGTCTTGTCACCAGACCTAATGCAGTTACCTCTAGGTCAACATCACAAAGAAATACTTTATCAACGTGTAAACACCAGCTGCTCCAGGAACTAGACCTTTGCATTCCTGCTTTGCATTTTCTTGAAACTAGGACACAGAGTTGATGTTTCCAGACTAAGGCCAAGTCCACTTTGACCCTGGCTTTCCCTAAGTTCACTTGCCACTCCAGGAAATCAGACCAGGGGCCTCCATGAAACCGAAGAATCTTCTGGCAACCCCCAAATCCTGCCCTTGGCAGCGGCCGGTACAAAGTGAGTCTGAGAAATGTAATACATGCTAGGAATGCTTCTGGAAACAGCAATATTATATCCACCAGGGGGAAAGGGCTTTCTGGGGATTAGCGTGAGCTCTGAAACTTGAGGCTGCTCCAGCTCTCATAATTATTATTCCAATTACTGTAACTGCCGATGTCATTTCTCTTCCCCCAGGTACAACCACGGCCCTTTCCTCTGAAACACCCAAACTCAATGGCTTCAACACTTGTCTCAGTCCAGAGAGTCTCAAGATGAAAGCTCCATCATTGAGACCAATTGTCCACCAACTTGTCCGCCCAAGTGTGTTTTCTTTGGATTCCACTCGTATCCTGACCTTGCTGGGGACAGTGTCAAAGGCATACCTGATTACCTTTCCACTTATAAACCAATTATTTTCCATTTGGCACCACCATTCTGCAATCACTGACACAAAATCTTTTGCAAAACAAAATGTAATAAATGAGAAATCGATTGGATTTTTTTTAGTTTGCTTTGAAGTCAGCTATTAAGAAGCAATGTCCTTTAATACTGAAGGTCTGTCTGTTGACGGTTCTCCACATCAGAGGTGCAGCTGTCTCCAGAGGAGATGAGATCACACCCAATACGGGCATGCAGAGAACACCTCATTGCTAACCCAAAGGACAGCAAAACACAATTTTTATATTTTTCAGGAGAGAAAGGACATTTGTGTAGAGGTATACTGGTATTGAAATGGCACCCAAAGCTCATGCAAGATCAAGGAAGAGTAGTTTTCTTCCTTGAAAGTGACCCTTCAAGATCTCCTCCCAGGGGTCAAGCTGGATGTCCTTTTTCTCTTCTTCAGGTCTTCATTCAAATGAACCACTCTGTGGACATTTGGGGAACCCTTCCCCTTCCTACTCCTCCATTTTATTTCCTGCTCAGTGTTCTGCATTAGGCCTCCTTTCTATTTCATCTATTTTTTAATTACTTTATTTAAACACCATGGTTACAAGGTTGTTCACAATAGAACTTATGAGCGTTTTTTTCACAGTTACAAATTTGTTCATAAGTTATTCATATAACTGGACAAGAACTGGGTGCTGAAAGGAGATAAATGATAGGCATTAAAACCACATCAGTACCAATATTGCAAATCATGGTGTCTAAAAGGAAAATAAAGGAAGAGGAAAGAAGAGAGAAAAATGTCCGAGTTTTTTTGAGTTTTATTCATATAATTTCCAATACTCTTCACCAGTGCACATTTCCTGCCACTAATGAGCCCAGTTTCCCTCCCATGCTCCCCTGTGGCAGACATTTTCTCTCTCTCTCTCTCTCTCTCTCTCTCTCTCTCTCTCTCTCTCTCTCTCTCTCTCTCTCTTTCTCTCTCTCTCTCTCTCTCTCTCTCTCTCTTTCTTCTTCTCTCTTCCTTTATTTTCCTTTTAGACGCCATGGTTTGCAATCTTAAATAAATTAAATAAATCTTAAATAAAGATTTACATTAAAAAATGAAAGGACCAGAGAAATAGCATGGAGGTAAGGCATTTGCTTTGCAAACAGAAGGTCGATGGTTCAAATTCCGGCATTCCATATGGTCCCCTGAGCCTGCCAGGAGCATTTTTTGAGCATGGAGCCAGGAGTAACCCCTGAGCGCTGCAGGGTGTGACCCCAAAAAACAAACACACACACACACACACACACACACAAGAATGAAATGTATAAAATGGATAATCAAAAGAAAATCATTCAATGTCATCTACTAGCTGGCCACTAAGATGGACGAGGTCATTGAGTCCTTATGAAGTAAATTAAGGGCAAAGCAGTGACAGAAACACATCTCAAGCCCTTGCATCTCAGAGGCAAGGTCCCATATGTATATTATTTCACCTAGAGAATGGCCAGAATCCCTGTGCACAGTTTGTTGTTGTTGTGGTTTTGGTTTTGGTTTTTGGGCCACACCCTATGACGCTTACGGGTTACTACTGGCTATGCATTCAGAAATCACTCTTGACTTGGGGAACCATATGGGACGCCTGGGGATCAAACTGCAGTCCATTCTAGGTCAGTGCATGTAAGGCAAATGCCCTACCGCTTGGGCCACCACTTCTCGCCCCCCGCCCTGTGCACAGTTACTCCAGAAAGAAAGGAAGTTACCTCTTGTTTTCACTTGCTCATTGATTCACTGTGGATCAAAATCCAGGCCTGCCTTATGAAAGCGCAGCTTTACAAAAGGACCCCATACTCAGAAAACCCTGTGTGTGCTTTCAAGTTCCACCATCAGTCTTCAAATCTTTATCAATTTCTACTTTGATCTTGTTTTTCATAAGTGGCATCCAACAGGACAACTGATTGTGCTTCTGAGAAGAGAAGATGCAAGAAATAAAGGGGAAGGTTTAATATTTTAGTCACTTTTTATCTATCAACCCCATTTTACTTTTCCCTGGACTCCTCCTTTCCCCCAAATTAAGCAGTTGCTCCTGATTGTATCAGTGTTGTTTCTGGAGAGCAATTAAAAAATTTTAATATATATATTTTTTTCTCTATCCTTACCATTTTTGGTGCTGCTTGGTACAAAAAGCCTTGACTGGGATAAAAGCTCAGATCAAAACCAGACCACAGAGACTATGTGTGCAGCCTGTCATCCTTACCCAGAATAGCACCAGCAACACAGTATAACACCATACATTTTTGTAATGGCACAGTAAAAAAGGGGGAAACCATATAGACACAGAAACAAGATCTTATCTTCTAGGGATTAAGAACTCACTTTTTATGGCAGAAAGGTGCCTCCCATCCTGAACATCTGTCATGTGGATACAATGCAGTCTCCAGGAGATTGGACAGTATTAGTCCAATCCCAAACCCCAGATCCCAGATGTAGAACTGATACAGCTCCAGGCAACACCACCAGGAACTAAGCTCCATTGTGAGATTTATAACACTGCTCTGGCACCAACTTGTGCTAGTTTTGATATGACAACAAGGAAAAAACAACTTGACCAAGTTGTCCTATCACATCACCTAACACTAAATGAAAATCAGAAGATGTATCATCCTTTGAACTGTGAAAAAAAAGAGCACCAACAACAGAAAACTGACTTTGACAACCATGACTGAACAGAACCTACCTTGGGACCAATAAGGAAAACCCTACCCTAGGCTGTAGCCCAGGACTCAAACAGCAACAACAACAAGATGTCTTATTGCAGAGGCCCAACTTGGACAACAGAGACTGAGCAGAACTTTTGGATCCATAATTATCCTAGTCTTCGGCTTAGGGACTGAACAAAAGCAGGGAGCAAGTGTTATGGAAGACTGAACACAACAACAATGATGGATAGGAACCTCTAGAACCGTAAAGACTCTATCCTAGACCCTGGCCTATAACCTGCACAAATACCTAGATCATTAGCTACAGTGGCTTGATTTTCTCACATACAACTGAGAGGAAAGTTTCCTGGCACCACAATAAAAAGCCTTTGGGATGGGGTAATGAGTATATATGGAGCCAGGGGTTGATCCCATGATGGTATGCTTCAAGGATGGAGAAGCCCTGAATCTCTTAGACCATGGGAGTTCTCTTTCTTCCCCAATGCTTACTGTGCCTATGCAAAAAAAAAAAAAAAAAAGTGGTGGGAAAGCCAAACCCTGCCACTCCAACACCCCTACTTTTTTTTGTTTTGTTTTGAATTGTTAGTTTTTGACTTTATTTTCCTTCTCTTTTTTCTTCCACTTTTCTCATTCTTTTTCACTCTTGTGGTTATTATTTGGTGATTTATTTTTATTTTTATTTGCTGGGTGCATTTTTTCTTTTCTCCTCCATTTCTCTCTCTCTCTCTCTCTCTCTCTCTCTCTCTCTCTTTTGGTAGTTGTTACCAATTTTCTTTCTCCCTTTTTTCTAATCCTTTTTATCTCCAATGATGGTGGAATGGATGCTCAATCTACAACAAGCTGTAAAGTGGAGACCAGTTGCACTAGCATTCTGGGGGGTAATGAAGGGAGATATGGGATACATGCTGGGAACAGGGGTGGAAGGAGAACAGCACTGGTGGTGGGAATGCCCCTTATTCGTTGTCATTATGTACCATAAATGATGCAGTGAAAGATTTGTAATGCACTTTGGTCAAAATAAAAATTAGGGCCCCGAAGAGATAGCATAGCGGCGTTTGCCGATCCAGGACCAAAGGTGGTTGGTTCGAATCCCGGTGTCCCATATGGTCCCCCGTGCCTGCCAGGAGCTATTTCTGAGCAGACAGCCAGGAGTAACCACTGAGCACCGCCGGGTGTGACCCAAAAACAAAAAAACAAAAAAAATTAAATTTAAATTAATATATATATAAATGAAAGGTCTGACAGTTTGGGAAGGGGCCCAGGGTAGAGATCAGAGCAACTCCTGCTGGTCCATGGGGGATGGAATTACTGAACACTGCATCTCATCCAGCCACTGGTGTCATCACTGGTACATAGCTTTCCAGTGCTCAGTCCTCTGTTCAGCTTTTATAGGATACAGAGGAGGCACTCTGTCTCCCTCTAGCTGTTCTATTAATCACTGCATCCCAGCCAGCTGCTCTTGGAGGAGCCCTTTCTCCCTGCTCTCAATGTAGAACACAATTAAAAAAATCACAGTCACTCACTGCAAATGACAAATGTAAAATGATTGTTGGTACTCCAAAGTCTAACTTTATTAAACATAAACTGTTAACCTTTGAGGGGTCTACTCTTTCTCTTTTACGTTTTTTGGTTTTTTGTTGTTGTTGTTTTGTTTTGTTTTGTTTTGTTTTTTGTGGTTTTTGGGTCACATCCGGCAGTGCTCAGGGGTTTTTTCTGGCTCCGTGCTCAGAAATTGCCCCTGGCAGGCACGGGGGACCATATGGGACGTGGGGATTCGAACCGATGACCTTCTGCATGAAAGGTAAACGCCTTACCTCCATGCTATCTCTCCAGTCCCCTCTTTTACGTTTTTTAATTTCCATTTGGTGTACGTTAAAAGAGAGGTAGTCTTATATGGCAAATTTAGCCCAAACCCTATATTTTAACAGGAAAAGTAGGGGAGTCATCTTATATGCCCAGTCATCTTATGTGCCGGAAAATATAATATATTATTATATATTATATAATTGTTAATAATGCCTGGTAAATTATTTTTTCTTTGAAAATTTCTCTAAAAAATTTTTTAATGATATGACAATATCCATTGTAAGTGCACATTATCATGAAAAGGGATAGCTTCAGCTACCTCATGCCCAAGGGCAAGAAGAAATCAGTGGACACAACCTAGGACTTCTTAACTACTTGAAAGAACTTGGCTTTTCAACAAGTATGCAGATTAATAAGGGATGAAGAAGCCAGAGAAATATCTGGAAAGATAGAGCACTTGCTTTATGCATGGCTGATCTGGATATAATCTCTGGTACCTAATCGGATCCCCTAAACCTTCCATGAGTGGTCCCAGAGTTCAGAGGCAAGAATAGTGCTGGGTATGCCCCCCCAAAAAATAATAATAGATTAACTGTACCTTTAATTGTACAAATTTCTAATTGATAGAGACTTCTATGGATTCCTGTGTCAAATTAAAATAAAACTTCAATGTACTAAAAAGTAAAAGTTGGAATGGTTATAAGTTAAATTATCATAGCATTCAAATGTGGCTTTCATTAGGAGAATGCTTTCGGGGCCATATCTGGAAATGCTGAGGTCTCACTTCAAGCTCTGTGCTCAGTGATCACTTTGTGGGTACTTAGGGATCACTTACAGTGGTGGGTATTAAACTGGGGTAAACAGCAGCCAATTTGGGTTCAAAAAAATAACATTTATTTCATGAGAAATTATACATAAGAAGATAATAGTACTAAGTCATATGTATGAAAAAGATTAAGGGTATTCAGTATTCATGGTGTCATATTAATGTCACACTTAATATCTGTTGAAGAGAAAAATCAATTTGCCTGACAATTATACTGGTTTTATTTTATGTAGGGGTTTGTTTATGTGACCCAGAAATATTATTTAGTCTTTGAAGGAATAAAGTACCTTTGCTGTGACATGACTTTTTTTCTTAGGTGCCTCTTATGTACGGAATTTTCTTTCCCACATTCTTCCCAAAAAAAATAATTTGAAAAACAGTGAAGCATATAAAACAGGGCTAGAGAGATCACATAATGGGCATGGGTGCATGCTTTGCTTGCTAGAGGCCTGGGTTCATTCCCTGGTACTGTGTTGTCATTTAAACACTGCTGAGAGTGACATCCCTTCTACCCCAAATGGGTATGCTCCAAAACCCAACAACAAGAAAAATAACCCAAAGCAAGGTATGGTTTTGTGGGGTCTTTTTTTTTTTTTTTTTTTTTTTTTTTACCTTTTATGGCTATAGAGTCTGCGACTAGAATTCGTTGGGATGTCTAAAAAAAGCCCTTTCTAATCCGGTCTGAAAGAGTTACTTTGAAGACAGGACATTCTCATAAAAAAAAAAAAAAGTTCATATTCCTTTTATGGGTGATGAATGTGTTGAAGGTGTCAACTTCAAAACTGTCAAGTTTGTTTCTCTCTGGGTCTTTGATTAGGAGGGACTTAAGTGGACATGCTCAAGTCATGCTTTCTAAAGATAGCCGGCTGTGTGTCATATTGCATTAGAATGAAAGATTAAAAGGAAAGATTACCCTTAAAACCTTACCCTGTCTCTGGCAAATATATGCTACATGAGTGCTTTACTAAATGAAAAACCGAGAGTCATACAGAGACTGTGTGCAAGCATGTTGGTATGTTGTCTTGGGTACGGTCTTGGTTAATACTGTAACCAGAGCCTTGTAGACTGAGTGAATTTGACCTCATATTATCAAATGCAGTTTGTTTTGGTCTAGATGTAGTTGTATTACATTGCATTATTTGTTTTTTGCAAAAGCATATTGTTCTGGGCACTGACCTCTATTTAAATATATAAATAGGCATAGTCTTCTAAAATTATTTTTGGGTAGGTTTAATACATAGAATATAAAATAAGTTCGAACTATTTATATATCCCAAATGACACTGAATATCTTTAAAGAACAATTTTTGAATTTAGTAAAATTATGATGCAGTCAATTTTATGCCATTTAAGGGAAGAATCTGTAATAAAGTCAGATATTGTACATTAAATAATATAAATATCCCAGTTTCTCAAATTCAGGTTGACTCATGATAAGTACCAGCAGTGTCCACAATTTGGTTCATGATAGTACCAGTAGTGGACATTTTTCTTTGAGGAGAGCCACATTAAGTGATGGTCAGGAGTTACTCCTGGCTCTGCAACCAAGAATCACTACTGGCAGTGGTAGGGGATTCTGGGAGTTGAATCAAGGTCAAGGCAGGTGTTCTACCTGTGATTTAGCAAGTTGTTTGTAATACATTAGTTTTGAGCATTCAGGCATTCAAGTTTCAACACCAATCTCACCACCAATAATGTGACCTTTCATCTGCCAATGTCCCCAGCTTTCTGCTCATCCCTAAGCCTCCTCTCTTAGTAGACATAAAGAAATTTACTTCATATTGCCTGTTACAACAATATGACAATATAATTATCAGAAAACAGATCAATAAAAGTCAATTTGTGATCACTGTTATATCTCACAATTGTGCTACTAAAGTC
Source organism: Suncus etruscus (assembly GCF_024139225.1). Lineage (NCBI taxonomy): Eukaryota > Metazoa > Chordata > Mammalia > Eulipotyphla > Soricidae > Suncus > Suncus etruscus. The sequence goes on along the minus strand of NC_064860.1, from coordinate 40,429,400 downwards.
ATTGAGGATTTGCTGAGCTGTTTGGTGCTAGTTTGTGTAATTTTTGTGTAATTGTTTTTCCACACTGAGCCTGGTGGGCTTCCACACAACTTTCCATCAAGTTTACTGTGCTCCTACAAGGCCGTTAGTACCATGAAATATGGAGAAGGTGCTGCATGGCTATATATGTGGCCATGCTCCAGGAGCTGTGGAGCTGAACTGTTAACTATGTCAAAGGAGGCCAGACAGATGTGGTGGCTGCTGGGCCTATCCAGTAGGGAGGGGAACCTGCCTTCCTCTGTTCAAGAAGGCCTCAGAGTTTTCAGCCTAGATATCAATCTATTTGGGATGATTTGGCAATTTGTCTCAAACCCCTCCATATTTTAAACTGGAGTCTGAGTTGCTTTCTTTCTTTTTGTGTGTGTGTGGGGGGGGGGGGTGTTGGGTCACATCTGGCAGTGCTCAGGGGTTACTCCTGGCTCCAGGCTCAGAAATTGCTCCTGGCAGGCATGGGGGACCATATGGGGCACCGGGATTTGAACCGATGACCTCCTGCATGAAAGGCAAACGCCTTACCTCCATGCTATCTCTCTGGCCCCCTGAGTTGTTTTCTTACTAACTTAAAGGTACTTAGGCTCTTCTTGTGTTAAACTTTTTTTTTTTTTGGTTTTGGGGTCACACCCAGCAGTGCTCAGGGGTTACTCCTGGCTCTACGCTCACAAATCACTTCTGGCATGCTTTGGGACCATATGAGATGCCGGGATTTGAACCACCATCCTTCTGCATGCAAGGCAAATGCCCTACCTCCATGCTATATCTCCGGCCCCAATGTTAAACTTTTAAATATTATACATTAATGACTACTTTCCCCAGCTTGATTTTTTTTCAGTTGAAATTATATTGCGTATAGTCATACACAAAAGCTTTTATCAGATGTTATCAAATAGTTCAGTTAGACCATTATGACATCTGAATCATATGTCATTTTCAAAACACCCACTCAGAGATAATGAGACAATTCTCTGTGTATGAAAGATTTTGTCATCTTGAAATCTATAATTACTTTTGTTTACTTTGCATGTGGCATACATTAAATTGCCAGGTGTGGATTCCAAAAATTGTCACCAAAACAAAAAGAAAGAAAAAGAAAGCATTTCTATAGTTCTGCTTTATGAAAAAGCAGAAAAGAATATCCAAACAGGAGACAAGACAGCAGCAAAATATAGGGTCATCTCTAAATGGTGCAAGAACCACTGTGTGAGATTTCTCTGACCCAAGTTTCAAAGAGCAGCCCTGAGACCAACAGATTAAAGTGACAGAGGACACAATTGTCCACAACTAGAAGATGAACTATGGAACAGTTGGAGCTGTTTAAAAACTAAGGTCATTTCAAGGGGCCAAAGAGATAGCACAGCAGTGGGGCTTTTGCCTTGCATGCGGCACACTCAGGAGGGTTGATTCCCAGTATCCTAGATGATCCCCCAGCCTGCCAGGGACAATTTCTGAGTGCAGTCAGGAGTAACACCTGAGCGTCACTGGGTGTGGCCCAGAAACCAATCAATCAATAAAGTTTAAAAAAAAAAATAAGGTCATCTTAAGAGAGGTTAAAAACTTCCTGCCTTGACATCTTTGTGCATCTTTCTCAGCTCTGTGGAAATGCCGGGAAACATGAGGTTCTTTGGGGCTTCAAGTCAGGTTTTGTGGCAAGAGTCCAATAATATACAGAAGTGAGGTTGAGTGGCCAGCAAGGAACAGAACAAGTGACTCAAAGTATTTGATCCCTCTTTTGCTCTTTTCTCCTCTGACCAAAGCTAAGAATTTTCTGAGGCAGATTCTTTATTATTTCTATTTTTCCTCTCCTTGTTATTTTCATGATCCTTGGTTAATTCCTGGGGTTACACAAATGTGTGGAAGATTGAAATGGCCATGCTTCCTGCTAGGGAGGGAGCTTGCATCTCCTCCTTTTCTGGGATAATATTTGTTTTGTTTTTTGGTGGCATCCATTGGTGCTCAGGAGTTACTCCTGGTTCTGTGCTCAGGGGTCATTCCTGGCAATGTTCAGGGAACTATGAGATGCCATAGATTGAACCAGGGTCAGCCACATGTGAGGCAAATACCCTCCCTGATGTGCCTTTGCTCCATCCCTGGAATCAGATTTTAAATGAGTGCCCCAATTATATTTCCAGTCCTCCCCCACCCCCTGCTGGCCATTTCTTTGTGATCCTGCTTTCTATGCACCCTCCCATCCCATAGTCATATGCATACTCCTGCTAAAAGCTGTTGATTGCAAACCTCATCATTTATAATGCAAAGCAAAGGTCATTGATTTTTGTTCTGATTAGTATCAACAGGCTCTTCTCTGATATGTACTTAATCACTGCGGTTTCTCCAAGAATGGAGAGCTAGCTGGACTATGGGAACATCTAAATAGCTCTCCAAACAGACACTAGCTAGGCTGACAGCACTGAGAATTCCAGAGCAATATGAGGAGGACAACCACACCCTGTGCCCAGGCCAATCAGCCAACCAGCCAACCAGTCTCCAACAAAGCAGCCATATTATAACTGCCAAGTAGCTCACTGTTATCTAACAGTAGGGTGAGCCCATTTCTGCAAAGAATGTTCCATCCAGTCTCGCACTTAACTTGATGGACAGTAAGCCATGTCCTTGAGAACTCACCAGTGTCCCTCCCTGTTCCAGAAGTAGAACCCAACAGCAACCAGTAAGCCAGATAATACCCCAAGACTGCTGTCTGGCACCCAGCTAGGAAGACCTGCTCCCCAGGCCTGTTGGCATTGGACTGGTCTCTAGTGATCCAGTCCAAGGAAAGCCAAAGCAGTTGGAGGTTTTTAACACAGGAAAGGCAGAACTCAGTCTCCCAGAAAGCAATGCTCCCCTAGTTTCCCTCCTAAGAATTTATTCCCATTCACTGTTGAACAGGGGGTGTTCCCAGCCTGGACATGTTCTGAGCCAGGAAAAGATTGAGGGGGTAAAAACATGTCACAGTGAAAAAAAAAATGTAACTGATAAAGATAGTAGACTGATATATAATCAGGTAGTGGTCTTCCTTTAAGAAATGTTCTAGTGGGCCCGGAGAGATAGCACAGCGGCGTTTGCCTTGCAAGCAGCCGATCCAGGACCAAAGGTGGTTGGTTCGAATCCCGATGTCCCATATGGTCCCCCGTGCTTGCCAGGAGCTATTTCTGAGCACACAGCCAGGAGTAACCCCTGAGCACTGCCGAGTGTGGCCCAAAAAACCAAAAAAAAAAAAAAAAAGAAAAAGAAATGTTCTAGTAAGAAGGATGGTTTGAGAGCCTTATATTCTAGAAGAATAGGAAAGATTAATTTCTTGCTGAAAAACATGTAGACTGGATTTAGGATATTTCCAGCCCAACACACCAGGGGACCCTGAAGCTAGGAAGGAACAGAAGAGAAAGGGTCATTAAAGTCAAGGCTACCTGAGGTCTGGCCTTGGTATGGTCAACCTCTTGGGGAGAATCATATTGACCTTGGAATTGTTTCAGGGTAGAATAGCTGGCTTGGGCTCATGCTTAGGAGGAAGCCTGAGGCTTCCTCTTCTGGAATGACTCATTGTGAGGTATCCTGCTCCTGTATTCCCAACTATAGCATCTTCCTTCACTAGGCCTATTTCAATGTTTTATTCTCTTAAAGGTGGTAGGTTTGTCATCAGGCTATCATTAGACTGGGTACACTTTTTCAGAAGAGCAGATTTGAGCCACAACCAGAGATGTTCAATAGATCATCTGGAATGCTGGAATTGAACCCAGGTTGGTGATGTACAAGACCAGTACTCTGCCTGCTATATTTTTCCAGACTTACTGTCCATCCACCTGGTTTTAGATGACAAATGTCCCACACAACACACAAGCAATGATGAACTACAGACTGTTTCTTACCGCCATGGGTGCAGTCCATTGATTTCACAGCAAGTTGTTTTTTTTTTTCACAGCAAGTTTTGACTTCACTTTCACCAACCTTTCACCATCACAGCCAATTTGTTGTGAGTAAATGATAAAGTGGCAGTATCCCAGGGGAATGCTGGATGCAGGGGCCAGAGAGAGAGCATAGAGGTAAGGCGTGTTTGCCTTGCATGCATCCCATATGATCCCCCAAGCGTACCAGAAATTACTTCTGTGCATAGAGCCAGGAGTAACCCCTGAGCACTTCTGGGTGTGACCACACCAAAAAAAAAAAAAAAAAAAAAAAGAAAGTAAAGCAACTAAGACTTATGGTAGTAATAGCATTTTCCTCAATCCTGCAAGCAACTTTTTGGTTAAATCAGATAAAGATCTATAAATAGGAAAAGGCTGTTTCCTCTCTGTGCCACATGTCACCGTGTAACAGCCTGGCATGACAAATGTGTATGTTTAATCTGCTCATTGTTATTAATGCTCTGTCCATCAACTGTCATGCCTAGACAATCAACAAGACAATCAAGCCCTGAATTGCCAGTTTCATACCATTCCTCCCATCATGGCCAATATTTCCAGTGACCAAGAGTGTCATCAGTGTCACTGATGACAGACTTGGAAAGAGACCGTAGTTGCAGGCCAACAGATACAAGAGATAGATGTAACTGGTCCAGTAAATCCTCAGACAATGCCTTTTAGTAGCCCTACTGGAGATATAACAAGTCATACAAATTGACTCTTATTGATATAAGTTTTGATCATTTGCCTTTGTGCTATAAAAAACACTATGAAGTCAATTCATCTGTGCTTGCAAGGAGACAGACTGGGGTGGTGGGTGGGAAACTGGGAACCTTAGTGGAGGGAAGGTCACAAGTGTGATGGGATTGACGTTGGAATATTGAATGCCTGAGACAACTGAAAAATTAATGACTTTGTAAATCATAGTGTTAGAACTTAAACTTTCAATTAAAAAATTAGGGACTGGTGGGGCCGGCATTGTGGGGCTAAAGGTAAGGTGTCTGCCTTGCCAGCGCTAGACTAGGACGGACCGCGGTTCAATCCCCCTGCATCCCATATGGTCCCCCAAGCCAGGAGCGACTTCTGAGCGCATAGCCAGGAGTAACCCCTGAGCGTTACCGGGTGTGGCCCAAAAAACAAAACAAAAAAATTAGGGACTGTAATAATAGCACAGCAAGAAGGGCTTTTGCCTTACACGCTGCCAACTATCTCATATGATCCCCTGAGCTTATCAGAAATTATTTCTGAGCTCAGAACCAAAAGTGCTGAGTGCCTTCAATACTGCCAAATGTGGCCCTCCCAAAAAAAAAAAAATTTAGACACAAGCAAACACGAAGACATGGATAACAGTAAAATTATGTAAGATAATAAGGTGATGCATATAATTCATGCCAATGTCCTTAGTGGGTTGACAATAGGTTCAGGAAACAATTTAGACTCAAGCCTAGAACCATGGGGTCCAACACACTTATTCTTAATTATTAGCCCAATGTTATGATCCCAGCCAGAAAAAGGGAAATAGAAGTAGGCCTGGGGGTGAAAGTCTTTTAACAAAAATATCAAAGTTCATTTTAGGAAAAGAGTAAGTTTGTGTCATTACTTGTCTCTTAATCTTTAAAAATGCATAATAAATAGCACAGCAGGTAGGATACTTACTTACCTGCTGACCTGGGTTCAATATCCCAGGATCCTATATGGTCCCCTGGGCCTGCTAGGAATGATTCCTGAGCACCACTGGGTGTGGCCCAAAAAATGCATAATACCTCTGGGGCTGGAGTGATGGCACAGAGAATAGGCTATTTGCCTTGCACGTGGCCAACTTGGGTTCAATCCCATCATTCCACATAGTCCCCCAAGCACCATTAGGAGTAATTCCTAGTGTAGAGTTATGTGTGGCCCCCTGAGCATTGCCAGGTGTGAACACCAAGTTTAGAATAATTAAATAAATAACCCTTTACTTTTTATGTGTGCAAATATTTAGCAGAATATGTCATCTATGTTCTTTGATTCCTAAATAAAGCATTTAAACACAGAGTCTCATGAGTCACTCTGCACCTGGGAAATACAAACTGTCCTGTTCAGAGAGAAGAAAAGTGCCCCAACCCGTTTAAACACAGCACACGCCACACTGGACTTCCATGGGACACCTTCTCCATCTGGTGGCATATTTGAGAAATGTCCCAAGAGCATGTCAATGGGGCATGTGGCAATGAGTACTTTGAATTAATGAATGTCCCCCTCGTTTCCATAATTCCATGCCAATTTATTTTAAATTTCACGTGAAATGGCCAAGTCCTACAAATAAGCAATTTAGCAAAAGAAAGGGGAAGAGATGTAATCAGGAAAATTTCTTTTTTTTTCTTTTTTTGGTTTGTAGAACACAGCAGATGGTGGTACTCAAGTGGTCCTCTTAGGTCTGCACTCAGAAATTTACTCCTGGCAATGTTCAGGTAACTATATGAACTGAACCCAGGTTGGCTGCATGCAAGACAAGTACCCTATTCCATTTGTACTATCTTTCCACCTTAGGGAAAATTTTTACAAAAGAACTTTCTATGGGACCAGAAAAATAGCATTTGCTTTGTATGCAGCTCACCTGGGATTGATCCCCAGCATTCCATATGGTTCCCCAAGCCAGGAGTAATTTCTGGAGCACAGAGCCAGAAGTAACCCTGAGTGCCTCCAGGTATGGCCCCCAAACAAAATAGAATTTAAAATAAAATTTTTTCTTATAAAATCCTATAAAATGCATTTTATCCTTAAAAAGGAATGTTGGTTATGTATTAGAAAATAATGTTATAGGTGATGCTCATATACTGTATTTAGGAATAAAAATATAATAAAAATATTTATAGATGTTTTTAAAATCACTGGAAAAAATATAAAACATTCAATACAAATGAAAGATTAAGCCATTGTTCTTAAAAAGTATAAAATCCTTTAGAAATCTGAAAGAAGCAGACTTTTCTTAATTTAGTAGAAGGCAACAAGTCCCATGAGTGAATGCTATACTCAGGGGCAAAGTACTGAGAAGTTTGTCTTAACTTTAAGAGAAGCTTCCTTAATGCTTCTTGCAAAACTGGTTTCAAGGCTATGAATTCCCTGAACCTGCCCATTAATCTTCATATCATTCTTTCATATCTAAATAATAACATATCTGGATAGATTATTCTACTTTTTTTTTTTTTTTTTTTTGGTTTTTGGGTCTCACCCGGCAGTTGCTCAGGGGTTACTCCTGGCTCCATGCTCAGAAGTTGCTCCTAGCAAGCACGGGGGACCATATGGGACGCCGGGATTCGAACCGATGACCTTCTGCATGAGAGGCAAACGCCTTACCTCCATGCTATCTCTCCGGCCCCAGATTATTCTACTTTTTAACTATATACCACCATTCTCTTCTGGCTCAGAGAGTGTCAGATCTGCTGTGAATATTAAGAACCTTCCTTTGTATTTTAAGTTTTTTAATCTTGCTGCTTTCAATATTCTTTTTTTTATATTTTTTCTTTATTTAAACATCTTGATTACAAATATGATTGTGATTAGGTTTCAGTCATGTAAAGAACACCCCCCCCCCTTCACCAGTGCAACATTCCCACCACCAGTGTCCCAAATCTCCCTCCATCCAACCCCACCCCTACCTGTACTCTAGACAGGCTTTTCAGTTCTCTCATTCATTCACATGATTATGGTAGTTCTCAGTGTAGTTATTTCTATAACTGCACTCACCACTCTTTGTGGTGAGCTTCATGAAGTGAGCTGGAAGTTCCAGCCCTCCTCTCATTGTCTCTGAGGATTGTTGCAAAAATGACTTTTATTTTTCTTAAAACCCATAGATGAGTGAGACTATTCTGAGTCTCTCTCTCTCCCTCTGACTTATTTCACTCAGAATGATAGATTCCATGTACATCCATGTATAGGAAAATTTCATGACTTTATCTCTCCTGACGACTGCATAATAGTCCACTGTGTATATGTACCACTGTTTCTTTAGCCATTCGTCTGTTGAAGGGCATCTTTGGTTGTTTCCAGAGCCTGGCTATTGTGAATAGTGCTGCAATAAATAGAGGTGTGAGGAAGGGTTTTTTGTATTGTATTCTTGTGTTCTTAGGGTATATCCCTAGGAGTGGAATAGCTGGGTCGAATGGGAGCTCAATTTCCAGATTTTGGAGGAATCTCCATATCGCTTTCCATAGAGGTTGGACTAAACGGCATTCCCACCAGCAGTGGATAAGAGTTCCTTTCTCTCCACATCCCCGCCAGCACTGATTGTTCTCATTCTTTGTGATGTGAGCCAATCTCTGTGGTGTGAGATGGTATTTCATCGTTGTTTTTTTTGGTTTTTTTTTTGTTTGTTTGTTTGTTTGTTTTGGTTTTTGGGTCACACCCAGCTTTGCTCAGGGGTTACTCCTGGCTGTCTGCTCAGAAATAGCTCCTGGCAGGCACGGGGGACCATATGGGACACCGGGATTCGAACCAACCACCTTTGGTCCTGGATCGGCTGCTTGCAAGGCAAACGCCGCTGTGCTATCTCTCCGGGCCCTCATCGTTGTTTTGATTTGCATCTTCCTGATGATTAGTGATGAGGAGCATTTTTTCATGTGCCTTTTGGCCATTTGTATTACATTTTTATCAAAGTGTCTGTTCATTTCTTCTCCCCATTTTTGGTTTTTTGGGCCACACCCGTTTGATGCTCAGGGGTTACTCCTGGCTAAGCGCTCAGAAATTGCCCCTGGCTTGGGGGGACCATATGGGATGCCAGGGGATCGAACCACGGTCCTTCCTTGGCTAGCGCTTGCAAGGCAGATACCTTACCTCTAGCGCCACCTCACCGGCCCCTGCTTTCAATATTCTTTCCTTATCTTTGGTTTTGTCATTCTGATTGTAAATTGCCTTAGAGTTTTTCTAATAGTGTCTATTTTCATTGGAACCCTTCTAGTCTCTTAGATCACAGTGCCTGTACTCCTCAACTCTGGAAAAATTTTATCTCTGATTTTTATAAAGATGGTTCTTCATCAGATTTGTTATCCTGTTCTTCAGGGACTCTGATGATTCTTCTATTGTTAAACTTGAACTCATCCCATACTTCTCTGTTGTATTCTTACTAGTCAGACTTTTCCCCCATGTTGTTGTTTTCTAGAGATTATCTGTAGTTCATATTGGAGTTCAATGGTCTTTTCTTCAGCAGCTGTTACTTTGTTGCTCAGACCCTCTATTGAATTCCTAGGAGGAGTTTTCTTTCTTTGGCTCTATGTTCTTCTTCTTTGCTGACTTTCTATGCCACCATCTCTTTAAGCTCATTAAACACCCTCACAATAGTGCCAATAAAACATCCTCTGAGAGTTTACAGTTCAGGTTGGTACCGGTAGAGCTTTTGTGTTATTATTTTCACTCACTGAAGTTGGAAGGCACATAGGCATCTTCCCCACAATGTTTTCTCTGTTCCTGCTTTTCTGAGGGTGAATATTGTCATTAGTCTCCCTGCAAGTCTTTAGGGGATTAAGCTAGATGTTGCATTATTCTTTCCTGCCTGCCTTCACTAGTATCAGGAAGTATAAGAGTGAGCAGTGTGAGGTATGATGAGTAATGTTATTATACAGCCACTTTTGCCAGTTCTAAAGATATGGATCTAGGCCTGCTGAGATGGCAGAGGTCAGGCATGGAGCCTACTGGGACCCAGCTTTAAGGGAAGGGACAATCCAATTCTGGGTGTCAGCCAGGAAGTTAATCTCACTTGGAGAGCTGGATGAGAAAGCAAAAGATCAAAGGGTCCAAAGGGTCCAATTTTCAGAAATATTCTAAATTATTCCACTTAGTATCTCATCTTGAAGGAAAAGAGAATAAAAGGAGGTTGGAAGAATGTGAGAGAGATGTGGAAGGAACCAAAATTCTGTAAGTCTATGAAAACTATATAGGTGTATTAATTAAACTATTTGAGTGAACGTTCTTTAGGAATTCTTAGAGAAAAATCATTAAGAAAAGTGATAATTTTTTTATAAAAAATGACTTTTTAGCTAAAATACTCAAATTTGTCAACAGTGGAATCAGTGCCTGATGTTGAGAAAACCTCTAGGTAAGTGATTCATGCTGTTAAAAGTATATTTCTCCAATCATTGTATTGTTTACTATCTAATTAACTCATGTCCTCATTCCTCAGATCTGTGATGTTTATTTGTAATGTCATAAAAATTATAATATGCTTTATTCATATGACAAATATTTTATTGAGCACCTATAACATAGCAACCAAAGTCATGAATAGCCCTTCTCCTATGGAACTTCTACTCTGATAGGGAGTCAGGAAGTTCTCAGGTTCTCACCAAGGAAATAAGAATTCCTGGCTAGAAGTGAATGGATAATGGTCAAGGTGCTTGCCTTGTATAGCACTAGTTTGATTCCTGGCACCAAAGGATCTCCAGAGCACTGAGCCAGAGCATACCAGTTGTGGTCCCAAGTCATAAAAAAGAGATTTCTCCTGTACTCCATTCCAATGTTCATGAACTGGTGACAGGGGTAGTTATTTTAATTTTAATTAATTTAATGTTGATTAATTAATTAATCAGTTGTCAATAAATTAATTAAAATACAACTATATATTAATTAAATTATAACTATAAATTAATTAAAATATAACTATATTGTTATCTGTAATATAAAACAATTAAAATGTTTTAATTAAATGTATGAAGGCAATTAACTATTGGATATAATATTCAATATAATAGATTGTTCTAAATGTGATATTTCACATAAGATTATTTTAGAGGGCCGGAGAGATAGCACAGCGGTAAGGCATTTGCCTTGCATGCAGAAGGACGGTGGTTTGAATCATGGCATCCCATATGGTCTCCCGAGCCTGCCGGGGGCTATTTCTGAGCATGGAGCCAGGTGTAGCCCCTGAGCGCTGCTGGGTATGACCAAAAAAAATTATTTTATAATAAAAGGAAAGTTCGGGAGCCAGAGCAATAGCACAGTCGTAGGGCATTTGCCATGAATCCAGGTTCTATCCCCAGTACCCCATATAGTCCCCTGAGCTTGCCAGGAGCAATTTCTGAGTGCAGAGCCAGGAGTGACCCCTGAGCACTGCTGGTGTGGCCCAAAAACCAAAAACAGAAAAAAGTTAAGTTCTACAAGATTAACATCCTGTTATTAATAACATCTCTATTAATAGTACCTCTGACTGCCTTATTTAAAGAAGAAAAGTCGACCTAAAGCCACAGTATTTGTGTGGCTCTCCCCTCCTCATTATTTAGAATAATAATAGAGGACAGTAGCTGCAAATTTCAGGCGGATCTGATTAGGGGTTACAGATGGGTGGTTCCTTGCTTCTGTACCCAGGAAGCATCTAAATGGTCCATGATGCACAAAGGAAAATGACAAGCCACCCACCCACCTAGAGGACAGGAAGTTACTCGGCCTCTCACTCGGGCAGGTGCCCTGATCTAAGACGGCGTCTCACAAAAAAACCCTGAGCTGACTTCAGAGGCTCAGTGCAGCCGCTCCCGCCAGCCACTTCTGCCAAACCTTTGTTTCCCACTTGCAGATCTGAAACACTCTGTTTGCTCGACGAAAGCCAGGAGACGTGAGAACCTCCTAGGACAAATGTTGAGATAAAGAACATGTCCTAAGTGACCAGTGGTATTTATCCAGGGTTTATTTCCGCCACCTGTGTGGAGTTTACCAAGTAGGTGGGGAGGGTCGCTCACTTATGTACAATCAACTCAAGTTGCCAGGAAACCACTCAATGGAGAACATAAAGCGAATTGTTCCTCTCTTCCCTGGAGCCCTAAGGATTCCAAATTAGATCATAGCTCTGAATCACAGGTGAGGCCTGTGGGCTTTTGCCAAAGCAATGCTCCAAGTGTAGAGACAACCAGCTAGACAATCCTGGAGCTGTATGTTTTGGGGGCTAGGGAGGTGTGAAGGTAGAGTGTGTTTCAGCCAATATTCACCTTGATGGGATCTGTTCGGATATTATCATTCCTCATTGCTGGCTATGATTTCTGAGCCCTGGTTCCCTTTCTGTTTGTTTTTTTGGGGGGTGGGGGGTACACCTAGCAATGCTTAGGGATTATACCCGGCTCTGCACTCAGGAATGACTCCTGATGAGCTCAGAACTATATAGGATGCCAGGGATTGAACCCAGGTAGGCTGCTTACAAGGCAATCACCCTACCCAATGACTATCACTCTGACCCTTTCAGAAGCCAGACTACTGAGCTATATTTAAAAACAAAAAGAAAAAAAAGATGGGGCTGAAGCAATAGTACTATGGATAGGGTATTTGTCTTGCACATGGTCAACCGGGTTCAATCCCTGGCATCTCATAAAGTTCCCCGAGTCCACCAGGAATGATTCCTGAGTACAGAGCCAGGAACTGTGGGCCTGTGGCCCAAGAACCAAAAAGGAAGAATAAAAATCACCATAGGAGGCTGGAGTGATAGCACAATAGGTAGAGCACTTGTCTTGCACATGGCCAACAGAGGCGTCCCATAATGTTTTCTGGGAGCTTGACTTATACATATCCCAGGTACTAGATGACCTCCTGGAAACCCAAAACACTTTCTTGCCCTCTGAAAGAGGACAGAGCCCCTCTTTTTGTGCTGCCAGTGGGTGTCCATTTCAAGAAAATGTCTCCCAAAATGCCCAGCAGGAAAGCTATTCTCTTCCCTGGAGTCCCTTTCCATCTACTCCATACAGAGACCACCAAAAAATAATCTACAAGTGGGAAGTATTTTTAAGCAGCACCTGGAATGCTGCAGCCAAGGAAGTTACATTACTGTGAAGGGTCAACAATGCACTCCAGATCGTGGCAACGAAGACCAGAACTTGGTACAGAGGCTCTCCATGAATGACATGCAGTCCTGAGCAATGCCAAACCACATCCATGACAGCATCCTGTTACCAAAAACCAGGCCACCACCCTACTGCCAAGAGACCTAGAAAACTGTCCTGAATGCCTTCAGGCCAACAGAAAGGGTCCATGTCACAATATTTGTTACCTTCTCACCCCTCCAAGATCCTCGTTGGGCTAAGCTTTGACACTGATGGCTCCTATCCCACCTTCAGACTCCAACAGACCCAAAGACCACTGCCAGTTACCTGCTTTCTTATGGGCCTTTGGACAGTCTGACTCTGCTGGCCAGGAACAGTGATGAGTGGTCTATATAAGTAGAGCTCTGGGGATTGCAGAAAATTCCAGAAAGTTGCTGAGCCAGCTACCCAAGCTGAGCTGGCTCCTTCAGTCATTCTTTGTTTTTGTTCTTTTTTGTTTGGTTGGTTGGTTTTTCAGGCCACACCCATTTGATGCTCAGGGGTTACTCCTGGCTTAACCTTCACTTCTGTCTCTGTACCTCTGAGGACAGAGGCTGAGCCCTTCTCCAATCCCTTCATGGATTTAAATGGCACCTTGACTGGATACTCAGAAAAGTAGGTTAAGCAGCAAAAGCTTCATTTTTAATACTTCCTGTGGGGGAGAAAGAGAAGCAAAGAAGAGAGCTGGGAGAGAGGATGGAAAGGAGCCTCACTTATAATTTGATGTTCTAAGCATTACAGCAGTATCCAGACAGAGCATATAGGAACCAAGAGCTAGTCCTTTCTTCCAGTGTGTTTAACTGAGCTAATGTACCCAATTGATAGAAGAGAAAACTAAGACTTAAAGAGATTGAAAATGACAGACCAAGACAGTTGTGGGCAGCAACACCAGTTGGGTAATGGGATGAAGAAGCAGGTGATAAAAATAAGCAGGGAAATGTAGTTAGGGCAGAGAAGAAACCACTATGACAATTGTAATTGGAAATTATTGCTCTGGACAAGATACAGGTGCTGAAATGAAAGTGATACCCTTTCAGTAACAATAGTGCACACCACAATATCTAAAAGTGGGAAAAGAAAGAGGAAGAAGGAAGAGGAGGAGAGGGGGAGGGAGAGAGAGAAGGAGGAGAGGGAGGAGAAGGAGGGGCAGGGGAAGGGGAGGGGGAGGAGAAGGAGAAGAAGGAGGAGGAGGAGGAGGAGAAGGAGGAGGAGGAGGAGGAGGAGAAGGAGGAGGAGGAGGAGGAGGAGAGAAGAAGAAGAAGAAGAAGAAGAAGAAGAAGAAGAAGAAGAAGAAGAAGAAGAAGAAGAAGAAGAAGAAGAAGAAGAAGAAGAAGAAGAAGAAGAAGAAGAAGAAGAAGAAGAAGAAGAAGAAGAAGAAGAAGAAGAAGAAGAAGAAGAAGAAGAAGAAGAAGAAGAAGAAGAAGAAGAAGAAGAAGAAGAAGAAGAAGAAGAAGAAGAAAAGAAGAAGATGTCGGTCCCAAGGGAGGCAGAAGAGGGGGAGGAGGAAGGGCAGGAGGGAAACTGGGGACATTGATGGTGGGAAATGTGCCCTGGTGAAGGGTGTTGGACATTGTATAATGGAAACTCAATCATGAACAACTTTGTAACTGTGGGAGAAAAAGCAACTATATTAAAAACCTTGTAACACAATGTCTAAGTAATTTTGTTTCTTAAAAAAAAAAGAAAGAAAGAAGAAGTTGAGAATCATCCAGCTATTCTTTTGGGGTTGTGAGAGTTGCAAGCAATGAGGCTTACCCCCATGTTTGTAGTGAGTCCAGGACTATGAAAACAAGACTTCAGAGAAGCCTGTGTGTTTTCTTCTTATCATTCAAAGAGAATTATTTGTTCCTAAGCTGATGCATTCTCATTTCAAAGGTGATTCATAAAACATTGTCTTCATCATCAAAATAGAAAGCCACTGTGAAATATGAGAGGAGAGAAATAAAAAAAAATGAAGAGCCCTGCTGGGGTTTGTGAACCTCAGTGGTCAAACAGTTAAAGTCAAAATTTCAAAAAGACTTTAAATCTAAGCAGCTCACCTTGAAGTGGCTTTGGAATATGACCAGGGAGCTTTGGGGGACCCATGAAGAACCTGATTCCACAAGTCAGCCAGGTCCACAAAACAGCAGGAGGTCAAGTTCACCCCCTCAAAGCCCAGGATTCCTCCTAACTTTGGCCGCAAGAAAGCCTCTTGCTCTAGCGATTAAAAAACAGCCCCAATATATGGGAGTACAGTGGGAAGGTCACTTGCCTTGCATGTGGTCAATCTGGGTTTGACCCCTGGCACCATAAATGGCTCTCCAAGTGCACCAAGTGTGACCCTTGAATACAAAGCCAGGAGTGAATCCTGAGCATCACTGAGTGTGGCTAACAGATAGACGATAGATATGGATGGATGGATGGATGGATGGATGGATGGATGGATGGATGGATGGATGTCCCTCTGCAAAACACCCCCTTTGAAAACATGAAATATTCCACATTTTTTACCATACAACTTATTTGGGGTAATATAGGTATTTTCACATGATTAAAAACCTGGTACATAGGGGCCGGCGAGGTGGTGCTAGAGGTAAGGTGTCTGCCTTGCAAGCGCTAGCCAAGGAAGGACCGTGATTCGATCCCCCGACATCCCATATGGTCCCCCCAAGCCAGGGGCAATTTCTGAGCACTTAGCCAGGAGTAATCCCTGAGCATCAAACGGGTGTGGCCTGAAAAACCAAAAAAAAAAGGAAAAAAGAAAACCTGGTACATAGAGGAAAAAAGTAGGCAGAACTCTCCATAACATTGAAGCTCAAGGCAACTTTAAAGATGAAACGCCACTGACCAAGCAAATGAGTGGCACTGCATTAAACTAAGAAGCTTCTGTACCTCAATGGAAACAATGACTAGGATACAACGACTGCTAAGAGAATAGGATAAATTATTTCCCCAACTTTCATCTGAGAAGGGATTAATTTTATTTTTTTTATTTTTATTGTGACCAAAGTGCATTACAAATCTTTCACTGCATCATTTATGGTACATAGTGACCATGAATGAGGGGCATTCCCACCACCAGTGCTGTCCTCCCTCCGCCCCTGCTCCCAGTATGCATCTCATATTTCCCTCCTCTACCCCCCAGTATGCTAGTGCAACTGGTCTCCACTTTACAGCTTGTTGTAGATTGAGCATCTATTCCACCATTATTGGAGATAAAAAGGATAAGGAAAAGGGGAGAAAAAATTTGGTAAGAACTACCAAAAAAAGAAAGAAGAGAGAGAAAAAAATGGAAGAAAAAAGGAAAAATGGACCCAGCAAATAAAAATAAAAATAAATCTCTAGGGCCCGGAGAGATAGCACAGCGGTATTTGCCTTGCAAGCAGCCAATCCAGGACCAAAGGTGGTTGGTTCGAATCCCAGTGTCCCATATGGTTCCCTGTGACTGCCAGGAGCTATTTCTGAGCAGACAGCCAGGAGTAAACCCTGAGCACTGCCAGGTGTGCCCCCCCCCAAAAAAAATAAATAAATAAATAAATAAATCTCTAAATAATAGCCACAAGAGTGAAAAAGAATGAGAAAAGTGGAAGAAAAAAGAGAAGGAAAATAAAGTCAAAAACTAACAAATCAAAACAAAACAAGAAAAAGTATGGGTGCTGGAGTGGTAGGGTTTGGCGTTCCCCCACTTTTTTTTGTTTTTGTTTTTGCATAGGCACAGTAAGCATTGGGGAAGAAAGGGAATTCCCGTGGCCTAAGCGATTCAGGGTTTCTCCATCCTTGAAGCATACCATCATGAGATCAACCTCTAGGTCCATATATACTCATTACCCCATCCCAAAGGCTTTTTTGTGATGCCAGGAAAGTTTCCTCTTGGTTGTGTGTGAGAAAATCAAGCCACTGTAGCTAGCGATCTTGAGAAGGAATTAATTTTAAAGATATATAAGACACTAGTAGAATTTTCTTTTCTTTTTTATTTTGGGGGGGTCACACCCGGCAGCACTCAGGGGTTACTCCAGGCTCTACACTCAGAAATCGCCCCCGGCAAGCTCGGGGACCATATGGGATATCTGGATTCGAACCACCGTCCGTTCTGCATGCAAGACAAATGCCCCACCTCCCTTCTATCTCTCCAGCCCCACTAGTAGAATTTTCTAAGAAAAAAATCTAAACGCGGGGCCGGGTAGGTGGCGCTGGAGGTAAGGTGTCTGCCTTGCAAGCGCTAGCCAAGGAAGGACCGCGGTTCGATCCCTCCGCGTCCCATATGGTCCCCCCAAGCCAGGGGTGATTTCTGAGCACATAGCCAGGAGTAAACCCTGAGCGTCAAACGGGTGTGACCCAAAAACAAAAAAAAAAAAATCTAAACGCATAAAAAATATAGAAAGAAGAGATAAACAGAAATTGCTTCCAAGAATACAAGTAGCCAAAAGTCATATAAAAATTGTCAGGGAAATGCAAATAAAAACAACGATGAGATACCAGAGACACACACATTAAAAAAAAAAATGAGGGCCCGGAGAGATAGCACAGCGGCGTTTGCCTTGCAAGCAGCCGATCCAGGACCAAAGGTGGTTGGTTCAAATCCCGGTGTCCCATATGGTCCCCCGTGCCCGCCAGGAGCTATTTCTGAGCAGACAGCCAGGAGAAACCTCTGAGCACCGCCGGGTGTGGCCCAAAAACAAAAAAAAAAAAAAAATGAGAACAACCGGTACTGGTGCAGATGCAGGGAAAGAGGGACTGGTGAGAATGCTGTCTGGTCCAGCCTTTCTAGAAAATAATGTGGATATTTCCTAAAAAATAAATCTAGAAATTGAGCTTCTATTTACCCAGCAACTTTACTTCTTCTTTTTTTTTTTTTTTTTTTTTTTTGGTTTTTCGGGCCACACCCGTTAGATGCTCAGGGGTTACTCCTGGCTATGCGCTCAAAAATTGCCACTGGCTTGGGGGGACCATATGGGACACCGGGGGATCGAACCGTGGTCCTTTCCTTGGCTAGCGCTTGCAAGGCAGACACCTTACCTCTAGCGCCACCTCGCCAGCCCCAAACTTTACTTCTTGAATATATACCCCACGGGGGCCCGGAGAGATAGCACAGCAGTGTTTGCCTTGCAAGCAGCCGATCCAGGACCAAAGGTGGTTGGTTCGAATCCCGGTGTCCCATATGGTCCCCCATGCCTGCCGGGAGCTATTTCTGAGCAGACAGCCAGGAGTAACCCTTGAGCACCACCGGGTTTGGTCCAAAAAAAAAGAAAGAAAGAAAAGAAAAGAAAAGAAAAGAAATATACCCCACGGGCCCAAAGACAATGGAGAAAAGATATTTTCACTGCTATATTCCTTGCAGTACTGCTTTCAGCATATGTGGGTAAACTGGAAATAGGATCCCACTCTAACTGGCAAAACTGCCACTAAGCTAATCTTAGGCCCCCTTATTACTTTTATTTTAAAACACCCAAATGATTTTCATAAATTGGTGCTTTTGAAAAGGCTTAACTACCCTCTATTTTCCCAGCTTTTCCACCTTTCATCAGGTTTTCCATATTTCTCTTTTTTCTCCTAAAATGATCAGATATTGGGCCCCTCTGTTGCTCCAACCCTTTTTTTAACTGTGGCACAATCTACAGAACATGATATTATTTGAACCATGTTAAGTGTGCAGATCTGTGGCACTTAATATATCATATCATTGTGCAACCATCCCCAGCGTCTATATCTGGAACTTTTCCACGATCCCAAACTGAAACTCTATACTCATTAAATAATAGCTCCCATTTCCTTCTTCCTCCCAGACACTGGCAACCACCATTAGACTCTCTGTCTCTATGAACTTGAACTTGGCTAATCTAGTCTAGCTAAGCCATCCAAGTGGACTTACACCATATTTAATCTTTAGGAACTGGCTTTTCATTGATCACAATGAAGGGAGCCTAATGGTTTGCTCATATCATTGCTTGTGTCAGAATTTCCTTCCTTCTTTTGAAAACCGAAATAGCAGGCTACTGAGTGGAAATACCACATTTTAATTTAAGTATCTTTTCATCCAGACACTTGCCTTGTGACTGTTGTGAATAACATTGCTTTATACCTAGGTCTACAGATTCCTGCTGGTGTTTGTTGTCCTTTCTTGCAGCTTTTTATTCCAATAAAAAAGGGATAGAATAGATATACAAAATAAATGGTAAAGGCACCTCATGGAAGACCATGGTAGCTTTTGTAATTTCACTGTCAAAGCTACGTGGAGTTTGGCCCCAGAGGTCTGCTCCAGCAGCTTCCAAGAACTTCCTCCTCTTAGTCCCTTACATGACAGCCAAGGCCTCACCAAATCCTGCTCAGCACACACCTCAAGACTTATACCCCCAGCTCTCATACACCTCAATTCACCACCAATTTTCATATCCTCAATTCTCACATACCCCTATTCCCATTTAAAAAATCTCATGTTATACTTGCTACTAAACTTTTTCTTCTTTCCTTTCTCTTCCATCTCTTTAGTTTTTCTTTCAATTTTTTATTTTTTTATATCATGTTACTTTTGGTCTTCCTAAAACAAATGTTTTATGATCAGTTATGTCAACTATGTAATGCATTTTCTTTAAATAAATTAAAAATAAAAGATAAAAAATAGGGCCCGGAGTGATAGCACAACAGCGTTTGCCTTGCAAGCAGCCGATCCAGGACCAAAGGTGGTTGGTTCGAATCCCGGTGTCCCATATGGTCCCCTGTGCCTGCCAGGAGCTATTTCTGAGCAGACAGCCAGGAGTAACCCCTGAGCATCGCCGGGTATGGCCCAAAAAAACAAAAAATAAAATAAAATAAAATAAAAATAAAAAAAGATTAAAAAATAAAAGAAAAAGAACTCATGTTACCACTCTCCCACACAAAAATTTTCTCATGTACAAACTCTTATTTACTCATGCCAACTCTCAAGCAACCCAACTCTCATGGGTGCATCAGTGTTTGGGGGAAAGGAAATTATATGAAATTTATGGTGCATGGGAGTTGGGATATGTGATAGCTTGTGAGGAGGAAATTGAGGTATGTGAGTGAGAATTAGGGTATGAGAGTTGGGGTGTGAGAATTGAACTGAGGGAGTTGGGGTATGGTACTAGAATGTTATGTTAGAGTACAGATATTGGTGTATGATAGTTGGCTGTGATATTGGAGAACAGTGGGGTGGAGATAAAGGAGATGTGAGAGTTAGGGTGTGAGTACTGGGGTATAAGAGTAGGTTCAAAGAGTTGGTGTGAGAGTTGGGGTATAAGAGTTGGGGTGTGAGAGTTGAATGAGAGTCTGGGTGTGAGAATTGGGATATAAGAGTTGGGGTAGGAGAGTTATAGTATGACAGTCAAGGAAGGCATAGAGAGTTGGGTTGTGAATACTGACGTGTGAGAGTTAGATTGTCAGAGTTGTGGTGAAGTATTGGGGTATGAGAGTTGAGATGTGATAGTTGGGGTGTAAGAACTAGGTTGTGGGAATTGGCATGTGAGTACTGGCATATGAGAGTTGGGCTACGTGAGTATTAGAGTGAGTGGTAGGGCAAGTGCAGTGTCTGTTGGTTCCTGGATCCCCACAACCTCAGAACAGAGCCCAGTCCATAATTCCTCTAGTAGTGGCCAACTGACCCATCAAAACTGACTTCAACCAGTTCTCTGCCTGGCTTCTAAGTCCCTGCCCTCTTGGGATGTGGGTGCACAGTCTCCACACCAACAGACACTTAATCTTCTACTCTAGCATCTAAGCCACCAATGGTAAAAGTGGAGAAAAGGCATTTTCCCTTCCCTTTCAGAAAACCCTCCTGTGGACCCACACACATCAAACACTGCTAAGCCTGCAATTTCTACCAGATACAAAAATAAAATAAGGGGCCGGGTAGGTGGCGCTGGAGGTAAGGTGTCTGCCTTGCAAGCGCTAGCCAAGGAAGGACCACGGTTCGATCCCCTGGCGTCCCATATGGTCCCCCCAAGCCAGGGGCGATTTCTGAGCACATAGCCAGGAGTAACCCCTGAGCATCAAACGGGTGTGGCCCAAAAAACCAAAAAAAAAAATAAAAAAAAAAATAAAATAAAATAAGATAAAATAAAACAGTGAAGCAGCCACCAGAAAGCAGGTCCTTTGCTCAGCCAGGAACCAAAGAAGGAACAAACAAGCTGCTGATGAAGAAGCCTAATCCAAAGCACAGAGAAAGCTCATTTCTCAGCCATGTCTAAAAGAAGGGCATTATTCAGGCCTGTGATTAGTGCCATTTAGTTTTGGATGTTCACTTGTTTTAGAATGTCAAAGTAACATGTTTTCTGTGTCTACACTGGAGAAGGAGCTATTGTCATTTGAACCAATGTGTTTAGTTATGTCTCATGAGAATACGCATGGAATCCAGCATGCTTGAAGTAGGTTTTGGAGACCAAAAACACACAGCTGCCCATGTCTCTCTCAGGTGGGAGACGAGGCTCTCTGTGTACTTCAGACTTGAGAGCACACCAGCTTTCACTACTGTAGTAATACACAGCCCCCCATTTTGAGCAGCCCCTTCACAGCAGCTGAGGCACTGAAAAGACTGTCACTTGGTCTCATAAAAAGAAGAAATGCCAATCAACATTGAGATTTTACCTCTTGATAAGCCAAGAAGAAAGGTCCCTAGAACTCCCCAGGGTCACTCCCAGGACCATTTCACCCCAACATGGCTGCAGTTTGATTCCCCAAACAAGGTGAGAAAAAAGCAAACACCCTTTCTCCCAAGTTCTACTTGACTGCCCTAAGTATCCAGTGTGCTTCCTGAATAGCAAAAGCCACAATCCAACACATGCAAACCCAGAACTCCTACACTGAACAAACCAGAAGTAGATCCAAGGATGCCAGGTAAAAAGTAAAAGTCAAGTTTGATAAAAAAAATAAATAAATAAATAAATAAAATAAAATGATACAGCCAGCCCCTTGCAGCCACTGAGCTTTTGAAGCAGTAAAGTAAGTACAGGGGTATCTGCTAGGTAATCCAAACCACTACAAAATACAGCTAGTTTTCATGCTAAAATATGGCATCTTAGCCATACCAAGAACAAAGTGCCAGAATGAATTGCTAGCCTAATGTGCATTACTCACCAGCTATCTGTACTCATTTAAATTTTTATTTTTATTTTTTCAGATGGAATGCTGAAGATCAAACCCTTGTTGGTCACATGCAAGGCAAACACTGTATTATCCCTCCAGCCTCTATCCTCTGATTTGTTTGTTTGTATTGGGACCACACCCAGTGGCACTCAGGAGTTACTTTTAGCTCTGTACTCAGAAATCACTCCTGGCAGACTCAGGAACCATTTTGGGATGCTGAGGATCAAACCTGTGTTGGCTGCATGCAAGGCAAGCAATCTAT
Organism: Suncus etruscus; assembly: GCF_024139225.1. Classification (NCBI taxonomy): domain Eukaryota; kingdom Metazoa; phylum Chordata; class Mammalia; order Eulipotyphla; family Soricidae; genus Suncus; species Suncus etruscus. The sequence goes on along the minus strand of NC_064860.1, from coordinate 40,407,324 downwards.
TTATTATGCTATCTCTCCAGCCCCCAACCTATGATTCTTAAACATGTCCTTTAAAACTCAAGAGTTCAGAAACCTACTTCCAAATATTCGGGGTAGTTGGTTGGCTCAATTTGTGTCTCAACAATCGCAATGAAAATCATAGAGGGAATATAGAAACATCTTGAATAAAGATTTCAGCAGCTGCTGCTGAGGAAGGGACAACTGGAAACACAAATCTCTCATAGAAGTGAAACCAAGGGGCTGGAGAGATAGCACAGCAGTAAGGCGTTTGCCTTGCATGCAGAAGGACGGTGGTTCAAATCCCAGCATCCCATATGGTCCCCTGAGCCTGCTGGGGGTTACTTCTGAGCATAGAGCCAGGAGTAACCCCTGAGTGCTGCTGGGTGTGACCCAGAAACCAAAAAAAAAAAGAAGTGAGACCAAGGATACAAGGAAAGAAAACGCTAGTTTTAGAAATCAAAGGGACATCTAAAAATTGTATTTACAAGTCCAAAATATTATGCATCCACAAAATCTGAATACAACACCAATATTATTTTACTTCTTGTAGAATGAGTCACATCCACTGTGCTCAGGATTTACTCCCAACTCTGTGCTGGTGAGAGTCAGGGAATAGAACTCAGCCATATGCAAGGCAAGGCAAGCCTCTTGCCCATGGTAGTCTCTCCATCCCCTTATTTTACTTCTCTTTTTTGTCTGTTTTGGGACCACTCCCAATGGTGCTCAAGGGTTACTCCCTGCTCTGTGCTTAGAAATCACTCCTGGCAGACTTTCAGAACCAGATGTGATACTGAGGATCTAACCCCAGGTCATCTGCATGCAAGACAAACACATTATCTGCTATCATATGGCTTTGGCCCTTAATTTACTTCCTTTTTTTTTTTTTTTTTTTTTTTGGTTTTTGGGCCACACCCGTTTGACGCTCAGGGGTTACTCCTGGCTATGTGCTCAGAAATCGCCCCTGGCTGGGTGGACCATATGGGACGCCGGGGGATCGAACCGAGGTCCTTCCTTGGCTAGCGCTTGCAAGGCAGACACCTTACCTCCAGCGCCACCTACCCGGCCCCATTAATTTACTTCTTAACCACTTGGACATCACCAATATATATCCACACTTGTTTCCAAAATTATGGATACACTTTACATGGAATTCAGGAATTGTGTTCATTGCTATATTGCTTAAAGAGAAGAAATACTGATGCCCACAAACACAGTTGTCATATTTCCACTGGGCCAGCTCCATAGACTCACTCTTCTTGAATGAGATGAAATCAAGCCATGAAAAATCATGGGTGCACTAGCCATGCAGTAAAAGAGAAGAGAGGGGACTAAACCTCACCCTGCCAAACCTACACCTGCTGCATCCATCCACCCAGAATCACCATTTTGCAGATGGCCCTGCCTCACCTTCCCTCTATAATTCTCCTTGGGGACACCAATCTGACCAAACTTCAGGTATGCTGATATTAGACTAATATCACCAGGACTTTTTTAAGTGAGTCTGAGCTCCTTTCCCCTCACCTTCCTTCTTCCAAGAGGCCTGGAAACTGAGAACACACTCCACAAAAGCTGCATTGTCAGTAATAGTGCTTTGAATTCCCTTTCCCAGAGAAGGGAAATCAACAGGAGTAGGAAAAGGGAAACTCTTGAGATTTACTGAGAGAGAGATTATTGTGTCAAATAAAGGGTTGGATCTGATGGGTAATCACTAAGCTAACTTAAAGATGGCTGCATGACAACTTCCTTTTTGCTTAATATTGTCCTCCCCATAGGAACACATCAACTTTGATGCCAATTAAGTCATTTAATGTCCAGAAACAAATGAAATAACAGAATGATGAGCTACTAACAAGAGCTTTCTACATCTTCTGACAATGCCTTAATGACCTCATTGGAGATATAGTAACTTCATCTGTTTGATGCTGCCATCCCAATAGGAAAACACCATTTTAACAGAATGGAAAGCTAACAAAAAGAACTTACTAAGCCTTCTGTCATTGTCTTAATGACTTCATTGTAAATACAATTTTCACAAATTTGCTTGCCACTGTACTTTTTTCTTTATTTTTTAAAATTTTGTTCTCTTTTTTCATTTTTCTTTTTTCTATTCTTTTATTTTAAACAACTTTGCTCTCACTTATCTGGAAATAAATGTATTATGGTCAACTATGTGATTAACTTTTCTTTAGATAAAGTTAAAGAAAAGAGAAAGCAAATATTTAAAAGATAAGCTTTTGGGCCCGGAGAGATAGCACAGCAGTGTTTGCCTTGCAAGCAGCCGATTCAGGACCAAAGGTGGTTGGTTTGAATCCCGGTGTCCCATATGGTCCCCCCGAGCCTGCCAGGAGCTATTTCTGAGCAGACAGCCAGAAGTAACCCCTGAGCACCGCCGGGTGTGACCCAAACACCAAAAAAAAAAAGCTTTTAACACATCATTTTCTTTTTTTTTTTTTTTTTTTTTTTTTTTTTTTTTTTTTTGGTTTTTGGATCACACCCGGCGGTGCTCAGGGGTACTCCTGGCTGTCTGCTTCAAGAAACAGCTCCTGGCAGGCACGGGGGACCATATAGGACACCGGGATTCGAACCCAACCACCTTTGGTCCTGGATTGGCTGCTTGCAAGGCAAACACCGCTGTGCTATCTCTCCGGGCCAACACATCATTTTCTAATTGATTTTGAAAAGCAGAATTTAACTTTTATGAATATACATGCTTTCTTTATTTAAAGAAGCTAAATTGGGGGGAGAACTTTTTTTTTATGTCTTAAGTTGTATCTGTAATAGTCTTTATTTTAGAAACATCCTCTTAAGTTTATTTTATAATTATCTTCCTGTTTTTCTTAGAGATAATATTAAATATTTTAATTCTCTGAAGGAACTGAAGCAAAAACAAAAATAAAAGCCAAAATGTCAATCTTGTATTTTTAAAAGCAAAAGTAAAAGCTTATCATCCTTCATCCATAGCTCATTAACTCTTTCAATTATTAATGGTATTTTCAACATTTTTCATAATAAAAATTCATTTATAAAGAACTACTTCTCCCTTGCATTGGAAATAAAATAATTTCTATTATATAGCTTTCTATCAGGTAAGTTCCCCATAACCCTGCCTAGAGTTCCCAGAACAAAATTAAAATCAAGTCATTTGAAATGGAATCAGGCCAGTTTCCCTCATCATTTGGTCCATAATGTCAAAGAAAGGTAACAAAATGAACCTTTGTTTTATTCTTTTGGTTTTTCAAATCTTCCCCAGGATATTAAGATTTCCAGCAGTCTATCTAATTTTCTCTCTGTTCATAGATCATGAGGTAACAGGGAAAGTGTGTCTTTGAAAGAATTTACCATCAACCAGTTATATGATTTGTGAGTTACTTCCTAGCTCTAATGATAAGGGTATGTAGGAATCCAAACTATAAAGTTCACAGAGAAAGGACCCACTCATATCCATGTTCTCACGCAGTCCCACAGAGGTCAGAGGCCTCTTAGAACACTGCTTAAATATCTGAGGCCTGTGATCTGGTGAAGTCAACTTCTGTCCAGAAAACAAATGAAATAACAGAATGATCAGCTTAGTAACAAGAGCTTCCTACGCCTCTGACAATGGACTAATATAACCTCATTGGAGACACAATAATTTTCACACTATGCTATTGCTGTACATTTTTTTTCTCCTCTTCTTTTTTGTTTGGGGGAGGATAATACCTGATGGGGCTCAAGGGTTAGTCCTGGCTTTACACTCAGGAGTCATTCTTGGCAGGCTCAGAGGGACCTGTGGGGTGCTGGGGATCAAAACCTGAGGTTAGCCCACATGCGAAGCAAAATGCCCCCCCCCCCCCAACTGTTCTTTCACTTTGGCCCCTCTTTTTTTCTTTTCTTTTTTTCTATTATTTGAATAGTTTTTCTCTCACTTATCTGGAAAAAATTATGTCAACTATGTGATACATGCTCTTTAAATAAATTTTTTTTAAAAAATATGACTTCCGGAACCAGCTGAGTGACTCCATTTTTCTGTCTCCTTCCCCTCTGAAGGAGGTAATATAATAAACTATATTATTATTCAAATAGCTCTCTCCTCCCAAGCACACTGGGATGGCCTTATTGGCCCTTAGCACTGCATCACAGGATTCTAGCATTGACCCATCTGTTCTGGTTGGCAAAGATGTGGCCCCTAGACCACCTATGCTTTATTTGAGAGACATTCCCACTTCCAAAACATAGATTGATTTACCCTCACTTTCCTCTTATCAGTCTGTCTCATGCTTGACTATTGTTCCAGTGTCTAAAGAGCCCAGAGTAAAAAGGATGAGTTCTTCTGTGCCTTGACAGTTTACTAAAATGGTACCTCTAGATCTCTAGATACTCAACCCCAGAGATTCCAACTTTTGGGTATGGCTAAATCCCAAATTAGCAACTTCTATAAGACACCCTGACCCCAAAGGTGATCAACTGGACCATCAGCATTTAAAGACATCTAGAGGATGAATAACAGTAGAGAGAGAAAAAATAGGAGAAAGGTACATGTGTTCTCAGAATCTGAAAACTTGAAACAAGCGAGTCAGGGGTAATAGGTAACCCCTAAATTCACTTATCTGCATTTGAATTGTAAGAAAGAGAAAGGTTCTAGAGCTGGAGAGACTGTACAGCAAAGGAAAGTGCCTGCCCTTGGAAGCAGTTGACCCAAGTGTGATCTCCAACACCACAGATGGTCCCCTGAGGCCTATCTCCTGTAGTTATCCTGGAGGACAGAGTCAGACATAAACTCTGAGCTCAGCCAGGTGTTAAGGGAAAGAAAAGAGAAGGTTCTAGAAGAAGCTAGGCTCTCCCTCTGTAGGGAGAAGAAAGGGGGAAGTGCCTCCTCCGCATCACTAATGGCAAAACCACCAACCTTAAGATAAGGCTTAAAATAAGAATACTTGATCTATGGTTATAAAAGAGTAAGGAAAGAAAAGGAGGAGAAAAAGAATGCACACCAAGTCAATGTTATTGATTTTACACTCTGGAAGAAATGCCGTAGGGACTATTATTTAGATTGTCAAAATAACTCCACGAAGAGTACAAGGCTGTTTTGATCATTTGAAACCAAAATACCTGTCGTCTCCCGAGATGCGGCCTTTCAGACGCGAGCCTCCTTAAAATACCAGTTACGAAGCTCGGAAGAGGATCGCATTTCCCCTTCCAAAAGGTTCTACCATGTTCAAATTTATGCCAATTTTTCCAAAAGAACAAGTCCTTGTCCCTACTTTGTGTCCCTATTTCTTAAAAGCATGTTTTGACTAAGATTAATTTTATAGCCCAAGGAGATGGGGGCGGGGGTGGAGAGCCTCAAAATATCAAGTAAAAATGAAAATTCGATTGCTTCTTAAATATCAAGAGACATTGTTTAGGGGAATAGGATCGGATTGCACAGAGCTGCAGGGAAAACAGACCCACAGTGGATTTGCAGAATCCTGTGGACCCCTGATGACATCTGGGGGGGGGGGGGAGGAATTCCATCTGTCTGGGAGGCACCACAAAGGAAGCCAACCAAGTATGGGGGGGCACTTGGTTTTAGCCTCTGAGCAGGTCAATCAAACCAGAGGTGAGAAAATGGGGAGGAAGAGGGCAAAGTTTGTTTTGTGAGGGTGGATTAGCAAATGCTGCTGGAGCATTTTGCAGGACCAACAGGATGCCTGGCTGCATTTCATTTTGGTCTTTATAAAGTGCATCAGCCAAAACAGCCACAAGACACATTCACCTATTTCTTTACAACAAGCCCCTTTATTGAGATGTTTTTTCCTTAAGGAATCTATTTTTCATGATTTTTTTGTTGTTGTTGGTTGTTTTGGAGGGGGTTTTGTATTGTTTTTTCTTTGGTTTTGGTTTTGGGGTCACACCCAATGACCACTCAGGAGGTTTACTCCTGGCTCTGTGCTCAGGAAATCGCTCCTGGCAAGGCTCAAGGGGACCATATGTGATGCCAGGATTCAAACCCAATGACTTTCTCTGCGTGCAAGGCAAACACACTACCTCCATGCTATCTCTCCAGCCCCATCTCTTCCTTTTCTTATGAGAAAATCCATCCTTATGAATTAAGACCCTGCTTTCATGATGTGATTGTATGAGATGATGTAAATGGAGTCAGTATTCTCCATAGAAATATATAATCTATGAGATATATTAAGATTTATACATGTGGAGACATCATCAGATTGACCATGATATCATGATGGTTAGTAAGGACGTCGCCAAGTCCTACAATGTGCCAGCAGAAAATTGGAAAACCAAGAGAGCAGTTGTATGAAGGCCCAAATCAGTAGATCCGTTATGTCAATTCAGTTCTGAGTCCAAATTCAGAGAACCACCATTGAGGGCAGCTGTCTGGCTCCCCAAACACCTTTTCTATATTCCTCCATACTCTTCCCCAGGCTTTCCAAGCTCTGGGTGGTGCCCACCCACCTAGGAAGACTCATCTATCTGCTTTCTACAGCTCAACAGTAAAAGGCTAATCTGATCTAGAAACAGGCACAGATCCACCCAGAAATAAGGTTTTAATCATGGACAGGCTCAGGCATAAAATTCAGAATAATAATTCATTTTTTTGTTTTTGTTTTGTTTTGGAGTCACACCTGTTGGCACTCAGGGGTTACTCCTGACTCTGCACTTAGGAATTGCTCCTGGCAAGCTAAGGAGACCATATGGGATAGTGGGGATCAAATTCTGGTCAGTTATATACAAAAACAACTGTCCTACCCGCTGTGCTCCAGAACCCACATCATCACAGTTCTTTAACCTTGATTTTGTCTTTAATGGCTTTGTCATTAGTCATGCTGAAGGTTTAATCATCTAAATCTGGATAAAATACAGTTAGATCCATGACAGAGGATGTTCGAGAAATATTTAATAATCTGTTTTAAGATCCTATAAAATTATGGGGATATTTAAGCTATTACTCTGTTTAAACTTGATTCAAAATACTATCCATATACAAGTACTATGAATTAAGTAAACTATGACCATGAAATAAATCAATTATATATCGATTCAAACTCTATATATTTGTGGGAGAAGATTGTTTCTATTTCTAGCCTCTAATTTTTAATATAATTAAAAGGGACTCCTACTCAACCAGAATCTCTTGGGTATTCATTTCAGATCCCAACGATAAGCTGTGTCAAAAGATAAGATCTCAGAAAATCATCTGTATTTAGTTCTGATGATGGAGGGAAATATGGACAGAGCATTTTAATCAATGAGAGATGAAAGCTTGTCACTCAATTGTTTTAGGATCTAGAAAACTGCCCCTGTTAAATTTAATAGCAGTAAACTACTTTTCATCAACAAAGAGACAAGGGGCCCGGTAGAGATAGCACAGTGGCGTTTTGCCTTGCAAGCAGCCAATCCCAGGACCAAAGGTGGTTGGTTCGAATCCCGGTGTCCCATATGGTCCCCCCGTGCCTGCCAGGAGCTATTTCTGAGTAGACAGCCAGGAGTAAACCCCTGAGCATCGCCGGGGTTGTGGACCCAAAAAACCAAAAAAAAAAAAAAAAAAAACAAAGAGACAAAATCCAGAAGACACCTTAATCCCAAGGGGTTTAAAATCTATAATACTGTATTTCTGAGCATATAAATCATCAAATGGCTACGAGCAGTAAGGAGTAGCCTTAGGTTTATAGCAGGTTTACAGTACTATTGGCCATGTTTATTTTTCTTTCAAAGGTGCTGAATAATATAAGCCCAAAAGTAAGCCCCAAGAATTAATTGATAATATGAGTTTCATTGAATGAAGATGTGGGTAACTGGAAAGATCCCCTCAGCTACATTGAACTATCAAAACTGACCCAAACCAGATCCACCCATCTACTTTTCTGGACTCAGAGTATTCAACATTTGTAGGCAGGCTTGGCAAACTTTAATTATCAGCTGCCCAATATCTGACACCTCAAAATGAAAATATGTTAAAGCTTTCTCATTCAACCAGTACTGTCAGCTCATCTTTCCCATTTTCCTTTTTCACTCTTCATGATTTTCTCCTTGTTTCAACATTGGGTTAAATGTTCTTTTAAGACCCAAACTCAAGCTACTTTGATGATCCCACCTCCATTTAATGTGTCTGTAATTTAAGGAAGTTTTCTTTCCCCCACATTCCTTAATCCCCTCCTCTTTTTTCTGTTTAATCTTTGGTTTTGCCACACCTCAACAGGGCTAGAGGACCATATGGAGCTGAGGATCAGCCCACAGCCTCCCATATGCAAAGCATGTGTTCAAACTATTGAGTTATCTTCTAGCCCTAAGCTTTTCTTTTTGCTTTATTTTTTTCTTTTGTTTTATTTCTTTTTTCCTTTTTGTTTGTTCTTGTTGTTTGTTGGGTTTTTGGTCACACCCAGCAGCACTCAGGGGTTCCTCCTGGCTCTAAGCTCAGAAATCGTTCCTGGCAGGCTCGGGGGACCATATGGGATGCCAGGATTCGGATAAGGCAAACGCCTTACCTCCATGCTATCTCTCCGGCCCCTCTTTTTTCTTTTGTTGTTGTTTTGGGACCACATCCAGTGGTGCTCTGAGATCACCCCTATATTTTCACTCAGGAATCACTCCTAGAAGGCTCAAGAGATCAAATAGGATGCCTGGGATTAAACGTGAATAGGCCATATGCAAAGCAGCACCCTAGTCCCTGAACTCTCACTTCACACACAACCCCACCTCCCAAGGTTTTCTCTTTAACCATCTCTAAAGCTAAAGAATAATGGTGATGAGTAGCTAATAACAGTTACTAGCCAGGCAGAATGACAGGATGAAAAAAAATTAAGTAGTGAAGAAAAGAGGATAAATAATAGTCCAAAGATATCCAGAACAATAGTACAGCAGGTAGGGCACTTGTCTTGCACGTGGCTGACCTAGATTGTATCCCCAGCATCCTACAAGGTCCCCCAAACCCTACAAGAAATGATCCTGAAGTACAGAGCCAGGAGTAAACCTTAACCACTGCCAGGTGTGTCTACCCCCAACTTCCCAATAAAAGAATAGCCCATAGAATAGACTTTTTTTTTATAAAGACATTTGTATATTTAAGATTTATTTTACCCTAATATGGCCACTGTTAGCACTAGAATTAGGAAAGCTGTGTTAACACTTTTTCTGGGGCTTGTAAAACCATGGCCAAGTTCTTTCTGTCATGATGGACCCAAGTTCTAATGGACTCACACTGACAGATCCTGTCCCAGGTGCCTTCCAAATTACTCACCCAAGAAGCATATGATGAGAACAGTTGGTACTTTCTCCGTTTACCAATTCAACTCCTGAACATGATTCAGTCCATGGGGAACACTTGAGAATAATGACATATACTGGGTGCCAGGGAAGAAGAACTCAGCATTGGACATTACCTCAGCCAAAATTATTTCATATACTTTGTCTCTACACCTCAGAATCCATGTCTGTAATCTTTAGCCCACATAATCCCTGATTAAATCAGAGCTAAGCAAAGAGTCCAGTTGATGGGCCCGGAGAGATAGCACAGCGGCATTTGCCTTGCAAGCAGCCAATCCAGGACCAAAGGTGGTTGGTTCAAATCTCGGTGTCCCATATGGTCCCCCGTGCCTGCCAGGAGCTATTTCTGAGCAGACAGCCAGGAGTGATCCCTGAGCACCGCCGGGTGTGGCCCCAAAAACCAAAACCAAAAAATAAGAGTCCAGTTGATCAGGATACCCATAAAACTCCCACATGCAAACCATATCTTGTCTCAGACCACATGATACTATAAGAAGAAAACATACAACGCGGTCTTGTAAAAGCAAGCTTGTTCTTCCAGAAAGTGAGTAAGTAAAGTTACATGACTTCTAAGTGTCTTATCTTCCAGGAAACAATCTGCCTTGAAGATGAAAAATAAACAGATCACAAAGGAAAGAGAATTATAAAGTCTAGGATTATAAGCCATACCCTGGCTTAGAGCTCCTGCCTTGCAAGCATATGGTCACCAGTTCAAATCCCTGGTAATCCACATGTGCTGAGCACAATTCCAAGCAGCTCGAATTGCTGACTCCATCACTTGAATCTGGCAGCATTGCTGTCTGTTAATTCCTGATGCCCTAAGTGATTGCCAGCCACGCTGTAGTCAGGAGTGTGCAAACACCACCCCCTCCAAAAACAAGAAGTCTAACCTCTGATGAGCACCACAACTAAAAGATATATGAGCACCACAGCCAAGAAGTGTGCCCCACTTTCTGGAGGTGACGAGAGTGAGCCCTACAATGGTCCCCTGGTGGGCGTCATCACCATAGATAGATTGCTTATCTGAATGCCTGTGCAAGCAACTAGGAACACTACCCTCAGCGAGCACCTCCTCTATGCATGCTAACACTGCACTAATAACTGATGAAGCTCCACAACAAGCACTACCACTAGAAGTGTGTACTACACACTTCTAGGTCAAACATGTACACCTCAGCTGTGACAACAGCAAAGAGGAGGGAGAGGGGAACAAGAGAATCCAAAATTTTGTATTTAAATAAATGAATAGGGACCAGAGCGACAGCACAGCTGGGAAGGTGTTTGCCTTGCACATAGCTGAACCAGATTTGATTCCCAGCATCCTATATGGTCTTCCAAGCACTGCCAGGAGTGATTCCTGAGTGCAGAGCAAGGAGTAACCCCTGTGCACTGCCGGGTATGGCCAAAATAATGAATAAAGAGGTACCAGAGGGACAATACAGTGGGGAGATCTCTTAACAAGTGCAACCTAACAAGTGGCTGACCCGGGGCCAGAGAGGTGGCGCTAGTGGTAAGGTGTCTGCCTTGCAAGCACTAGCCTAGGACGGACTGTGGTTTGATCCCCCAATGTCCCATATCGTCCCCCCAAGCCAGGGGTGATTTCTGAGCACATAGCCAGGAGTAACCCCTGAGTGTCAAATGGGTGTGGCCCATAAAACAAAAACAAAAACAAGTGGCTGACCCAGGTACAATATCCAGCCCCACCATATGTTCCCCAAAGCCCTACCAGCACAGAGCCAGGAGTAAGCCCTGTGCACCACTGGGTATGGCAAAGTAAAAATAATAATAGTAAAGAGTATAAGAGAACATGGGTTTGGAGCGGTGGTGCAAGAGGTAGGGCATTTGCCTTATATATGCTAACCTAGGAAGAACCGAGATTTGATGCCCCGGCATCCCATATGGTCCCCCAAGCCAGGAGCGATTTCTGAGCACATAGTCAGGAATAATTCCTGAGTATCACCAGGTGTGGCCCAAAAAGAAAAAAAAAGTATAAGAGAACATGAGAGCAACAATCACTACAGATGAGATTAGAAACTATTAAGAGAAAAGGAAAGTTGGAGAAGTTCCTGGAGAGCTGGATTTTAGGGGAAGAAAGGGGAGGAGAAAAATGATATTTTTCTTCTGCAGACTCGGGATCAAAGTCTTGGGTGATTAAAGAAATGACCTTCAACCACAACAGAGAGTAATGAAGGACAATTTTCAGTAAGTGTGCTAGCTCCAATTAATGATTGACTTTTTTATTTTTAAACTGAATTCAGAAGAGATTTGCACGCATTAGGTTACAATGATTAACATTTGAAATTTGACCTTGAAATCATCTTGATATTGTAAATTCTTAATGATCAAAACAATATTCTCCATGATTAAAACATAGTTGGGATCAATTATTAAAGGCGAATAATTGCAAAGACACATTCCTGACATCTCAAGGCTTTTAAACCATTTGCACAAAATGACTGGACATTTTTTCAACTTTTCAAATAAAACAATAAAAACCTCCATCTCATTTGCCTTTCACTGTCAATGGATCCACAAAGAGAGCACTTCTCCACCCCCATTCTATTTTATCATTTCAAAAGCTAAAAAAGTGAACAGCAGGAAAGAAATGCTCACCTTTGACCTCACCAGATCCCAAAGGATAAAAAAGAAAATTTTCTATATAAATTTGTAACATGAGGAAAAAAATCCTAGAGAGTTCTTAAGCTTGATCAAAGGATCAGCAGTTGTTTTGAAGATCATTTTTCTTTTAAAAATCACTTTGTTGAACGGGGGTCATCACACAGGATAGTGGTAAGGCTCTTACCTTGAATGAGGCCAGTGCTATGCTTTTCCCAAGGCCACATGGTCACCTGATCATGCCAGGGGTCACTCCTGAGCACAGAGCAAGGAGTCCCTGAATATCACTAAGTGTGGCCTCAAACCCAAATAAATCATTTATAATCATTGTGCAGGGAGAATATTCACTGACAATAGAAATCGTGTGCAAATTTTCTTGGATAGTATTTTATTTTTCTTTCCTAATCATTTTTTTCTTGAATTAATGTTTTGAATTAATTTATTTCTCTCTCTCTCTCTCTCTCTCTCTCTCTCTCTCTCTCTCTCTCTCTCTCTCTCTCTCTCTCTCTCTCTCTCTCTCTCTCTCTCTCTCTCTCTCTTTGGTTTGTTGGGCCACACCCGTCTCAGGGGTTACTCCTGGCTATGCGCTCAGAAGTCGCTCCTGGCTTGGGGGACCATATGGGACGTAGGGGGATCGAACCGCGGCCCATCCTAGGCTAGCGCTACCGCCCGGCCCCCTTTCTCTTACTCTTTTTCCCTCTCCCTTCCTCCTCTTTTTGGCACTGTGGTTTGCAATATTGTTCCTGAAGGGGTACTATGCCTATTACTTTCTCCTTCAAGCACTCAGCTTTGTCCAAAGTGATCATTCCAAATTTTCATTGTCACAGTGCTCCCTTCTCTGCCCTCATGGCATAACCCACTCTTTGTGACAAGCTTCTTCCCATGGTCCAGTGCTCCAGGCCCTCATCTCTATTGTCTCTGGGTAATTATTACTACACTGGATCATTTTCTTGATGGAATAACTTCTCCCATTTGATGTCTCTCTTTACATTGCTTCTTTTTTATTGTTTTGTTTTGTTTTTGTTTTTGTTTTTTGGGCCACACCCGTGATGCTCAGGGGTTACTCCTGGCTGTGCGCTCAGAAGTCACACCTGGATTAGGGTACCATATGGGACGCCAGGGGATAGAACCGCAGTCCATCCTAGGCTAGCGCAGGCAAGGCAGGCACCTTACCTCTAGCGCCACCATGCCGGCCCCTTTACATTGATTCTTTTGCTTCCTTTTTGTCTTCAGAAGGGTTCATTCTTTTACTAAATCATAACATTTTAAGATATATATTAGTAAGTTGAAAAAAATCTACAACTCATTTGTCTTAGTCTAATTTTAAAGTCTTGCCTTTGCTTTCCTTGGAAATGTCTATGGTTTCTTTCATAATAATGTCTTTCTGAGACATTTTCTTGACATTGGATCTAGTATTTAATTCTCTTTTCCTCTTCCTGAACTCCTTCCCTGCCTTTACCCTCTTCTGACTAACAGCTTGGCTGGACTTTTTTCAATAGCATTTGCTGCCTGTTCTTTAGTTTCAAGCTCCCCAGAGGTCAACCCCTCCACCCCCGGGATCACCTGTAGATTTACAATGTGGTGTGATCACATCAAAAATGCAGCCACATTTTCCAAATACTCTCTCCATTCAAATGTGACTCACACTCTCTGGCACTAACTTCTATGATAAACCCAAAACACCACTACACATTGAAGGATTCTTACTCAGTTTTAAACTGGGGAGGGAGAATTATTTTGCAGAGTTTAACAACATAGAGTGATAGGACATGATCATAACCATAGAGATGGTGATTGATACTCAAGGAGGTAATGGGACAAGAGAGACACCAGATAAAGTAGATCTTCTGAATAATTTTTACTGAGAGGATTTCAAGAAATAATTCTATTTCAAACCAAAGAGAAAAAATCGTCAACCAGATACTGGCTTAAGTTTTTGTTTTATTTTGGTTGGAGAGCAGGGGTTGGTTGGTTGGTTGGTTGGTTGGTTGGTTGGTTGGTTGGTTGGTTGGTTGGTTGGTTGGTTGGTTTTGGTTTCTTTGTTTGTTTGGGGGCCAGGGTTTACTCCTGGCTCTGTGCTCAGAAATCACTCTTGGCAGACTCAGAGGACCATATGGGATGCTGGGGATCAAACCCAGATTAGCTACATGCAAGACAAGCAGCCTATCCACTATGCTATTGCTCTGGCCCCCCAGTTCCAGCTATTTTTTTGTTTGGTTTTGGCTCTACACTCAGAAATTGCTCCTGCAGGCTCGGGAACCATATGGGATGCGGGATTCTGAACCACCAACCTTCTGTATGCAAGGCAAATGCCTTACCTCCATGCTATCTCTCCAGCCCAGTTCTAGGTATATATAAGCAGTTTCTCCCAATTCCTTGATTCTCCTAAATGGGGGTATGCTCCTGGATGAAGGAGACCCCAAGTAAACACAAGCCTCACTGTGAGTTCTCTCTGGTCAAGGATGTCTCAGGGCCAGGATGGGGGCTTCACAGATGCATTGAACTCCAAGAACTCACCACACCATACCAACTCTGGAAGGGGTACAAAGGCACCCCCAAAATTCTCCCCCTACCCAGTCCCTTTTCCATGGTCATCAGAAGTGATATTTAATAGGATAGGAAACATTTGATCTATGTAATTTCTCTATAAAACATTACTTTTCAGGGCCAAAGCAATAGCACATCAGTAGGGCATTTGCCTTTCATGCAGCCAACACAGAGCAGATCCAGGCTTGATTCCTAGCATCCCATATGGTCCCCTAGCCTGCCAGGAGAGATTTCTGAGTGCAGAGCCAGGAGTAACCCCGAGCACCACAGGATGTGATCCAAAATCAAAAAAAAAAAATTTAATTTTTAAAAATTATTTTTCATGGATCAGTGAGATAGTAGAGCCAACACTAGTTCATATATATGCACATATACACACACACCCTCAAGTACTGCCAGGGTCACTTCTTTTTTTTGTTTGTTTGGGGCCACACCCATGATGCTCAGGGGTAACTCCTGGCTCAGAGGACCATATGGCATGCTGAGGATCAAACCCAGATCTGTCCTGGGTCAGCTGAGTGCAAGGCAAACACTCTACTGCTATGCTTTCGCTCCAGCCCCAGGGATTACTTCTGAGCACAGAGCCAGGAGTAGCTCCTGAACATTGCCAGGTTCCCTCTCGCAACCAAAAATAAAGGAGGACAAAAAAACCTCTGCCTTTCACAATTTATTTATATTGGTCATTAACATGTTTTTCCAAATTAGCAGATCAGTAATTGAAATCTGACCTTATTTTTCTTCTTCTGCATAACAAATTTTGGGAGGAGGGTTATCTGTCCCCCAAAACAAGGAAACTAAAAAGTTCTTTGACTCTTTCCATGTGGAGCTACAGCCCAGAGGTGGGTGTCTGCAAACCAATATATAGACCTTCACCAGATGCTATGTAGCAGCCCTGTTCTTCATTTCTAAGATGGATAGTGAGAAATAAACGTTTGCTGCTGACATCACCCAGTTTATGGCATTTTCGTTATAGCAGCTTAAGTGAAGACAGGCTGACAAGGCTGAAATCTATTTTGTTTAGGATCACCTCCCCTGTGGACTCCTGGGGGGAAAGATCCACTTCTGCCTGGCCTTGGGTAACTCAAAAACTTTATTTCCTTGGGGCTGGCATGGTGACATTAGAGGTAAGGCCTTGCAAGCACTAGTCTAGGACAGACTGTGCATGCTTCGATCCCCCAGTGTCCCATATGGTCCCCCCAAGCCAGGAGTGATTTCTGAGCACATAGTCAAGAGTAACCCCTGAGTGTCAATGAGTGTGGCCCAAAAAAAAAAAAAACAAAAACAAAAACTTTAAAAAAATAAAAAAACTTAATTTCCTTGGGTCTGTAAGATGGGGATATTCATTCTTGCTAGGCCTCAGCTAGTGGATACCCTCTAACGCTGGCCATGGGCCCTTTTATAGGCCTCACACTGCAAACGTTTCACTTCAGGAAGGATTCAAAATCTAAAGCTTCACTAGATTCAGCTGAGCCCATTCGAAACATTCTCTCCTTTTATTAACTCAAAATGAACTGCTGTGGAACTTCAACATTCTTTTGCTTTTGTCATAGAATAAAACAGAATCACTATGTTCACCTTTCCATTTGCCCTTAAGGCTGGTATAAGAATAGATAGGACATAATTATGTTTGTAATCATGGTGCTTAAATAAAAAAAAATTTTTTTTTTTTTGGTTTTTGGGCCACACCCTGTGACGCTCAGGGGTTACTCCTGGCTATGCGCTCAGAAGTTGCTCCTGGCTTCTTGGGGGACCATATGGGACACCGGGGGATTGAACCGCAGTCCGTCCTAGGCTAGCGCAGGCAAGGCAGGCACCTTACCTCCAGCGCCACCGCCCGGCCCCTTAAATAAAATTTTTTTTTAAAAAGTGTGTCGATGGGGCCAGAGAGATAGCATGGAGGTAAGGCGTTTGCCTTTCATGCAGAAGGTCATCAGTTCGAATCCCAGCATCCCATATGGTTCCCCGTGCCTACCAGGAGCAATTTCTGAGCATGGAGCCAGAAATAACCTCTGAGCACTGCCGGGTGTGACCCAAACACCACAAAAAAAAAAAAAAAAAAGTGTGTCGCTTCACAGAAGAAGAGGCTGAAGAAAGAGAAGCTCTCAAGCTAACTATTCCATTGCTCACTCAGATGTATGGGGCTCCTTCCTTTGTTTTTGTTCCTTTATCCTCATGATATTGACAAGTGACAACTCACCTCTTAGTGCCCAGGAGGCTACCACAGATCCAGCCATTACACATAGACGGCAACATCTAGAAGCATATAGGATTCGCCTCTCTGTTGCATTTTAAAATAGATGCTGAGAGACTTACATGACAAAACAGTGAGAAACACCAATAATTCACGAACTATTCCACAAAAAGAAGAAACACTTTCGAGCTGGAGCAGTAGTACAGCCATAGGGCATTTACCTTGCATGCTGCCAACCCAGAATGGACTTGGGTTAGATCCCCAGCATCCCTTCTGAGTGCAGAGCCAGGAGTAACCCCTGAATGTCACCCAAGAACCAAAAGAAGTAGAAGTAGTAGAAGTAGAAGTAGAAGTAGTAGTAGAAGAAGAAAGAAGAAGAAGATAGAAGAAGAAAGAAGAAGAAGAGAAGAAGAAGAAGAAGAAGAAGAAGAAGAAGAGAAGAAGAAGAAGAAGAAGAAGAAGAAGAAGAAGAAGAAGAAGAAAAAGAAGAAGAAGAAGAAGAAGAAGAAGAGAAGAAGAAGAGAAGAAGAAGAAGAAGAAGAAGAAGAGAAGAAGAGAAGAAGAAGAAGAAGAAGAAGAAGAAGAAGAAGAAGAAGAGAAGAAGAAGAAGAGAAGAGAAGAAGAAGAAAGAAAAAGAAGAAGAAAGAAGAAGAAGAAGAAGAGAAGAAGAAGAAGGAGGAGGAGGAGGAGGAGGAGGAGGAGGAGGAGGAGGGCCCGGAGAGATAGCACAGCGGCGTTTACCTTGCAAGCAGCCGATCCAGGACCAAAGGTGGTTGGTTCGAATCCCGGTGTCCCATATGGTCCCCCGTGCCTGCCAGGAGCTATTTCTGAGCAGACAGCCAGGAGTAACCCCTGAGCACCGCCGGGTGTGGCCCAAAAAACAAAAAAAAAAAAAAAAAAAAAAGAAGGAGGAGGAGGAGGAGGACACACTTTCAAATTTATTCTGTGAGGTAAATTTTTTGTTCTTGTATTTTGTTTTTGGGCCACACCCGGTGACACTCGGGTTACTCCTGGCTATGTGCACAGAAATTGCTCCTGGCTTGGGGGATCATATGGGATGCTGAGGATTAAACAGAGGTCCTTCCTGAGTCAACTGCGTGCAAGGCAAACACCCTACCGCTGCGCTGTCACTCCGACCCCAAGGTCAGTTTTTTGTTTTTGTTTTTTGGGCCACACTCGTGATGCTCAGGGGTTACTCCTGGCTATGCGCTCAGAAATTGCTCCTGGCTTGGGGAACCATATGGGACGCCGGGGGGTCGAACAGCAGTCCATCGTAGGCTAGCGCTGCCTTGCCACTTCACACCACCGCGCGGCCCCCCAGGTCAGTTTTCATTAATAAAAATTATTTTAGCCGGAGAGATAGCACAGCGGTAAGGCATTTGCCTTGCATGCAGAAGGACAGTGGTTCGAATCCCGGCATCCCATATGGTCCCCCAAGCCTGCCGGGGGCGATTTCTGAGTGTAGAGCCAGGAGTGGCCCCTGAGCGCTGCCAGAGTGACCCAGAAGCCAAAAAAAAAAAAAATCAGGCCTGATTTTGGGACCAGGCGGTGGCGCTAGAGGTAAGGTGCCTGCCTTGCCTGCGTCCCATATGGTCCCCCAAGCCAGGAGCGACTTCTTTTTTTTTTTTTTTTTTTGGTTTTTTTTGGTTTGTTTTTTTGTTTTTTGTTTTTTGTTTTTTTAGGCCACACCCATTTGACGCTCAGGGGTTACTCCTGCCTATGTGCTCAGAAATTGCCCCTGGCTTGGGGCGACCATATGGGACACCTGGCGATCGAACCGCAGTCCGTCCTATGCTAGTGTTTGCAAGGCAGACACCTTACCTCTAGCGCCACCTTCCGGGCCCCGCCAGGAGCAACTTCTAAGCGCATAGCTAGGAGTAACCCCAGAGCGTCACTGGGTGTGGCCGAAAAACAAAAAAATATATTTATTTTAGATTTGGAGCCACACCTTGGCAATGCTCAGGGGTTACTCCTGGCTCTGCACTCACGAATCACTCCTGGTGAAGTTCAGAAGACTATATATGGGATGCTTGGGGTAGAACCCAGTCAACTGCATGCAAGGCAAGTGCCTTATTCCAGCCCCATGAGGTCAATCTTATATTTATCGTTGTCATGGAAGCTATTAGTGTAGTTCTTTCTCTAACTACACTTACCACTTTTTGTGGTAAGCTTGTTATCATGGACTGGTCCTTCCAGCCCTCATCTTTGTTGTTTCTGGGTGTTATTCTTATACTTTTACTTTTCTTAAATCCCACATATGAGTGAAACTATTGTGTGCTTATCTCTCCTCCCCTGACTTATTTCAGTCAACATAATAGTCTCCAAATCTATCCATGTATAAGCACATTTCATGACTTCATTTCTTCTTTTTTTTGGGGGGCCACACCCGGCGGTGCTCAGGGGTTACTTCCTGGCTGTCTGCTTAGAAATAGCTCCTGGCAGGCATGGGGGACCATATGGGACACCGGTATTCGAACCAAACACCTTTGGTCCTGGATCGGCTGCTTGCAAGGCAAACACCGCTGTGCTATCTCTCCGGGCCCCGACTTCATTTCTTCTAACAGCTACATAGTACTTCATTGTATACAGATCGTTGTATACATTATATATAGATCAGTGTTTTTCAACCTTTTTGTGCAAAGGCACACTTTTTTCTTGAAAAAAATCACGAGGCACACCACCATTATAAAATGTTAAAAAAAAATTTAACTCTGTGACTCTATTGACTATCTATATATAAAGTAATTCTCTTGAATAGGAATCAAAAAAACACAAATAAATTATTTTATAATTACTTTATTACGAAATAATAAAGTATTTTATAATTATTGGTCTGTTTGTGAGCTGATGCCTCATGTTACAGATGAAATTGGAATTTTTCCCACGCACACCAGACAATATCTCACGGCACACTAGTGTGCTGTGGCACAGTGGTTAAAAACCACTGAAGATATACCATAGCTTTTTTTAGCCACTCATCTGTTGTTGAGCATCTGGGTTGTTTCCAGATTCTGGATTAGTAAATAGTGCTGCTATGAAAAATGCTCCACATCACTAATCACCAGGGAGATGCAAATCAAAACAACAATGAGGTACCATCTCATGCCACAGAGACTGGCACACATCACAAAGAACAAGAACAGCCACTGCTGGAATGGATGTAGGGAGAAAGGAACTCTCTTTCACTGCTGGTGGGAATGCCATCTAATCCAGCCTTTTCAGAAAAAATATGGATATTTCTTTAAAAACTAGACATTGAGATCCCATCTGATTCAGCAATAGGGAGCTGCTACTCCTAGGGATATACCCTAGGACCACAAAAACACAATACAATAATGCCCTCTGCACTCCTATGTTCATGGAAGGAAACTTTAAATCTCTAAACAAACAAAACTGTCTCCCCTATTCCTGAATTATAAAATTAACGTTGTCAATATTATATCAATGGTGTATTTGATTTGTGACCTTGGCTGATACACCTTTCCCAGATATTCCATCAAATCTCATCTAGAGGTTGTCAGGAAAGTACTTTATAAATATGATTCATGTCTATAAATAGATTTACCAAATAAAGATTATCTAATATGATGTGATGGGCTTGGTAATCAGTTAAAAAGCTCTTTGGGGGGGGGGGAAAAGCCCTTTGAAAAGAACTAAGATTTGGGCTGGAGCGATAGCACAGCAGTAGGGTGTTTGCCTTGCATGTGGCTGACCCAGGATGGACCTCTTGGTTCAATCCACTGGTGTCCCATTTGGTCCCCCAAACCAGGGACAATTTCTGAGCACATAGCCAGGATTAACCACTGAGCATCACCGGCTGTGACCCAAAAACAAAAAAAAAAAAAAAAAAATGTTGGCAGTTGCTCAAAATTCCACTCCTTGCACCAAACAGAGCCAAATACATGTTCACATAAACTTGTGTGAAAATGTTCATAATGCTACTACTCATCATAAACAAAAATAAAACCAATCCTGTATCTCTACTGAGAAATTATTTTTATACTTAGCAAATATACATATCAGGAGAGGTAAATACAGCAGGTAGGGCACTTGCCTTGCACACTGTCCATACCAGTTCAATTCCCAGCACCATGTATGGTCCCCTGAGCACCAAAAATGACCCCTAAGCATAGAGCCAGGAGTAAGTACTTCGCACCTCAAAATGAAACCAAAAAAAAAAAAAAAGCTAATCAAAGTATTTATATATGACAAAACATGGCTAAACTTTAAAGACCTGATGCTAGATGGAAGAAGCACATGACAAAAGACTATCGGGGCAGGAGAGATAACATGGAAGTAGAGTGTTGAGCTTTGCATGCAGAAGGAAGGTGGTTCAAATCCCAGCACCCCATATGGTCCCCTGAGCCTGCCAGAAGCAATTTCTGAGCATAGAACTAGGAGTAACCCCTGAGCGCTGCCAGGTGTGACCCAAATGGCATCCCATATGGTCCCCCAAGCCTGCCAAGAGTGAATTCTGAGCACAGAGCCAGAAGTAACCTGAGCACTGCTGGGTGTGGCCCAACCCTCCATCCCCAAAATAAAAGAAATCATGTTTTAAACCAAGAGCAATATTTTCTTTCAATAGGACCAGATCTTTGATATTTTCCATTCAAACCACCTTGAGCACAGCCTAATACCATTTGGGCCAGAGAACTATTGTAAGTGAAATAAAACAGAGGGAGGAGAAGGAAAATATAACAGAGCATGATAACAAGGCAGGGATGGATCCCCAAGAACTTCCCATAAGTCACACCCCCTTGGAGGTAAGGCACAGGCCCAGCCAGTCAGAGCTAAAGTGACTTTTGTTTGATGGTTCTGGAAAGGGGATTTTACAGTGCTTTGCACTTGGTTTGAACCAACCTCGGTTCGATCCCCCAGCACCCCTCCGCTGTCAGCGTAGTCAGCAGTTGACACCTGCCTGCTATGAAATGTGTCCTTGTCACCCTGTCCTTGGGGCCAACCAGCTGCTCATTCCCATCTCCCCTCAACCCTATCCCCCCTGGTCCAGCTCTCCCATAGAGGTCATTACCAGTCCATCTCACCCCAGGACAGCCCACTCGAGTGTAGAAACAACTGTTCTGGCGCCCCGGTCCAACCCAGGGTGGTTGGTACCCTGCCTGGATCCTTCCTAGTACCTGACAAAACAGCAGCGTCCAACTTGGATGCCTTTGCTGCCAGAACCCAAGGCAGCATCTTCGGTTCACGGTCCTTTGCCGCTATCTAGTGGACGAAGGTGATAGTGCCCCCAAAAGCTGCGCTACTTGGAAGTGTTTCTGGGACCCCTCCAAGACAAATGCTTGAAACACAAGTCTGGTTTGGTGGTGGTGGTGGTGGTAGTTGTTGTTGTTGTTGTTGTTGTTGTTGTTGCTGCTGCTGCTACTGCTGTTGTTGTTGCTGCTGTTGTTGTTGTTGTTAAGGGAGTTGTGGGGGTTTCTTTGTAAGGACCCTCGTGAAAAAAAGCAAAAATAATGAGCACCTGGGCCAGAGAAATAGTATGGAGGTAGGGCGTTTGCCTTGCATGCAAAAGAACGGTGATTCGAATCCTGGCATTCCATATGGTCCCCAGAGCCTGCCAGGAGCGATTTCTGAGTGTAGAGCAAGGAGCAACCCCTGAAGTGCTGCCGGGTGTGACCCAAAAACCAAAAAAAATAAAATACAGCATTAAGCCTCGCTGTTCAACACAGATTGGTAACCTCTGCAGAGAGAGCGCTTCTAGGCACTCCCTCCACCCCCTCACAAAATTGTATCATTGGAAACCTAGAAACATCAGCCAGAGAGGATGTTAACAGAGCAGCTTTTGCTCTCTCTCTCTCCTCTCTCTCTCTCTCTCCTCTCTTTCTCTCTCTCTCCTCTCTCTCTCTCCTCTCTCTCTCTCTCCTCTCTCTCCTCTCTCTCTCTCCTCTCTCTCTCTCTCTCTCTCTCTCTCCTCTCTCTCTCTCTCTCTCTCTCTCTCACACACACACACACACACACACACACACACACACACACACACACACACACACACACACAGTCTGGAAACATCCTGCATGCCCAGCATGCATGTGAGCAAAGAAAGTGCAGTGTGGGCACACTGGCATTGTAATCAGCTATGAGGAAAGATGGGGCTTTGCCATTAATTTGCCATTAATTGTCCTCGGCTGAAAGTGGTGGGTGTCCTGATAAATGAATCAGGAAGATAAGTGCCAGATGATCTTGTTAGAATCTAAGATTTAGAATTAACTGTAACCTAAATGTTGATGTTAGAATATAGTGTGCCTTTGCTTAGAAATAAGATTAGAAATAACATTGCCAAAGGGCTTCTGTACTCTGCTTGCTTAAGGAAGTTAACAGCTGTAGACCTGACTTTGTTGTAAGCCTAAATACAGCCATGACAGGCTGCGGGGATTTTTAGTGTTGGGGGTTTTGTTTGTTTTTCTTATTTTGGTTTTTTGAGCCACAACCAGTGACACTCAGGGGCTACTCCTGGCTATGCACCCAGAAATCGCTCCTAGCTCGAGGGACCATATGGGACACTGGGGATCGAACCCAGGTCCATCCTGGATCAGCTGTATGCAAGGCAAACACCCTATCTCTGTGCTATCACTCAGGCCCCGACAGGCTGAGTTTTTAGGTAGAATGACCAGGCCCAGAAGAACAGCCAGTTCCCAGAACCAGGCCCTATGGGTAAACACCAGGAATACATCCATATAAGGCTAAACAGTAGCTAACAAATGGCCAGATGACAACCACACTTTAAATTGTACATGTGAGCCATTGTCAGGGTCCTCATTTCTTAGATGTTGGACCCCAGCATGCTGGAATAAACTCCCTTGCGTTTACATTACTGCCTGTCTCCCTGGTTTTTTGGGTGGTGGAATCCTGAGTTCTGGACTTAACAATCTCTCTCATGTGGAGTATAAAGAAGTGAATAAATTCAGTAATCCCCAGCAGAAACAAATCCTCAAGCATGAGCAAGAGAACTGGGGATGAGGATGGGAAGGAAGGGACCATGGGAGAATCATGGAGGGTCTTGAAGTAAACTGGCCAGGGAATCAGTGTCGTAACTGCACAATCAAATCAGGACATCAGAGTGATTGTAACCTATGATGCCTGAATAAATCAATAATCAAGTTGCTCCTTCTTATTGGATTCCTCTGTGACGCTGGTCCTGAACAACCTGACCATAGATGGGTTGGACAGCTCAAAGAGGGGAGCTATTCCCTCATGTCGGATTAACCAGTTTCCATTCTTTTATATTTTTTCTTTCCTGATACTTGTTACTCATTGGATGAAAGCAGAGTTTAGAAGGACATCTCTCTGTTCCAGAGACCTCCCATTCTCCCCCAGCAGGGTTTCCAGAGAGGGGGGTACATTCCATTCTTAGGCACTACAGAAAAAAGATATCAAATTTCCACAAGGATTTAAAAGGGATTTTGAATGTATTGAACAGTAGTGACCTTTCCTTGATTTCTCCAATCTGTACAAGGCTTTTAAGTAAGGGGCATTCAAGGTAAGATTTGGACTCACCGATAAGTAAACACTTAGTTATTAAGTCAGTGGAGACAGATTAGGGACTAAAAAGGTGATTCAGTGGAAACTGCCAGCGGAAGAGAAAAAAGAATTTTCGTGCTTGCCTACAATGGGGTTTGTTTTCATAAATGGGTGTTTGTTTCTCCTGAAGAGCCTTCATTGCTGGTGGAACATCTGCTGCTGTGGGCTTTTAGGGAAACAATATGGAAACACCTCCACAAAATAGGGATGAAGGGGCTGGAGAGATAACATGGAGGTAGGGTGTTTGCCTTGCATGCAGAAAGACAGTGGTTCAAATCCCAGCATCCCATATGGTCCCCCGAGCCTGACAAGAGCGATTTCTGAGCATAGAGCCATAGAGTAGCCCCTGAGCACTGCCAGCCCCCCCCCCAAAAAAATATGGATGGAACTGGAACAGAATCCAGCCACTATTCCACCTCTGTGCATCTACCAACGATCCCAAAAACTCTATTCAGAAGAGACATCCGCAGTCCTCTATTCATTGCAACACTATTCACAAAGGCCAGAATCTGGACCTACCCTAGGTGTCCACAAAGAGATAAGTGGATTAAAAAATGATGGTGCATATTTACAATGGAATATTACTAGGCTGTAAGATAAAAATCCTGCAATTTGCTGCTGCTGCTTTGATGGTTCTAAAAAACAACATGCTGAGTAAAGTTGGTCAGAGAAACAGATGCAGAATAATCTCAAGTAATTGTGGCATATAAAAAAAAAGTCGGGCCCGGAGAGATAGCACAGCGGCGTTTGCCTTGCAAGCAGCCGATCCAGGACCAAAGGTGGTTGGTTCAAATCCCGGTGTCCCATATGGTCCCCCGTGCCTGCCAGGAGCTATTTCTGAGCAGACAGCCAGGAGTAACCCCTGAGCATCGCCGGGTGTGGCCCAAAAACAGAAACAAAATTAAAAAAAAAAGTCAGGAATGACAAATACCCAAAAACAACAGAAAGTGAGAACTGGTCCTTGGTAGGAAGGTAATCAGAAATGAAATGTGGGGAAGAGTGTGGAAGGAAATGGATGCTCCAGTGGATGGTGTGGTGTATTCCACTGATTTATGTGAGAAACTTTTGCCATTTACTATTGCAGGGGCAGAGATAGCACAGTACAGAGAACGCTTGTCATGCATGCAAATAATACTAGCTCAAATCCTAGCACTGTATATGGTTTCCTGAGCCCTGACAGAGTGATCCCTGAGCCAAAAGAGCCCAGGTTTAAAGACACCAGATGAGGCCCCAAAAGAAACAAAGCACTATTGTAATCCATGACCCCTATAATAAAATTATAAAAAGAACTTCAGGGCAAAGAGATAGCACAGTGGGTAAGGAGCTTGCCTTGCAAATGGCCAACCTAGGATTGACTCCCAGGAACCCATATGGTCCCCAGGAGTGATTCCTGAGTGCAGAGCCAAGAATAACCCCTAAGGGGCTGGCGTGTTGGCGCTAGAGGTAAGGTGTCTGCACAGGAGCCAGGAGTCAAGAAGTGGCAGCTAAGTGTTCCAGGGTGAGGGCTCCAAGGTGAGTGTTCCAGGCACAGTGGTCCTGGGGGCTGGGTGTACCTGTTTCTTTTGTTGTTTGTCTTTATTTACTGGGCCACACCCAAAAAACTCGGTTGTTACTCCTGGCTCTGTGCTCAGGAATCACAACTGGCAGACTCAAGGGATAGGGGATGCCAGGGATGGAACCAGAGTCAACGGCTCTGCCCTCGTTTCTTCAGAGAACACAGAAACCAGCTGTGAAGCCTAGAGGAGGCTGTGAGAAGAGGCCTGACTCCCAGGAGGTGACTGAGCACGTTTGAGAGAACCCTGGTCTGCTCTCTAGTTCCACAGGGTCTCCTGAGCACTGCTAGGAGACACCTCAGAACACAAACAAAGCCATGAATGCATCCACCTCCCTGCTATACCTCCCCACATTCTCCCCCCTCAAAAAATGCAAACAATGGCCCTGCTCACGTGAGGGACATGAGAGGAGAGGCTACGGAGTCATGGACTGAGGGACAGGGACATGTGTGATATCAGATTGGTGATGCGTGTCCTGCCCCAGCCCAGTTTGCTCCAACACTGAGGGGTATAAGAAGATGGGTGGGGAGAATCCCCCAGGGCCGGCGTGTGCAAAGTGGTCACTGGTAGAGATTGAGCCAGAAGGCCATCGTTGGAAATTCTTTTACTGTTTACAAAATAGAAAGGAGGGGAAGAGGTCTTCAGCCCAGTGAGCCACAACTGGGCACAGAACCGGGCCTCACATTCCCCTCAAGATCTGCTGAAAGGACAAGACAATGGGAGGAGAATTATACACATAGACACACACACACACACACACACACCACACAACTATGTTCCAGGAACATCTGCTCATATACACACGCACATGCATATATGCACACACCCTGGAGGAGAGTTCTGGAAAGCTACAGACAGGAAGTGGCAGTGCCTGCCCTGAGTCCCCCCACTCTCGGGCCTGTGCTGCTGGGATACAACCCTGTCCCTTCACCTATGTCATCTGCAGGGTAGGAGATGGTTAGTGGCCGCTACAGCTCAGCAAGGTGGAAATAAGTGAGTTGGGACTCCACAGGGTTTTGGATGCCCCCCTAGAAACCCCACTCTCAGCCACCGACACCAACATGCCCCTGATCCCAGGTCTCGAGGCAGCTCGGGGAACAGTTCCTCACCCCTTGAGTCTGAGAAGCAACAGGGTGCCCAGTGCAAGACCACAGGCCCAGCCGTGGTTCAGCCTCTCTGCTTTGCTCTTCTCCACTCTTGTCTGCTCTCTCTCCTACTTCTCTCCTCTCCTCCATTCAATCTTTTTACTTCTCTCCCCTCTTTCTTCTCTCTCCTCTTCTTTCCTCTCTTCTCTCTCTTCTCTTCTCTCTCCTTGGTGATGAGCTTATTCCGAGCCCTCAGAGGGCTTGTGTTGCCTCAGGCATCCGCTGACATGCTGTCACCTGCTCTGTCCCCCAAGTGTTCCAGGCACGGCCATGGCTCCGTACCCCAAAGTCTGTCTACAGCCAGGCCGTGCATGCAAGGAGGCAAAAGAGAGAGAAGTTCTGTAAGTGTGGCTAGATTACAGCTGGATCACGAGTGGGATGGGCCCACCCGAGGGAGGGACGCGGGACCCCCCACCCTCTGCCCTGGGCATGCTCATCAGTGTGAGAGTTTTTTGATACCCATGCAAGAAGGCAGCAGACGCCTGAAGAACCTTCAGTTCCTCTTCCCACAGGGTTTGCACCAGGGCGAGTTGGTCCCTCAGAGGCTCTTTGTCATCTTTCATCCGAGATACCTGGAAGGCGGTGATGAGGTGAGGGTCTTTTCTTTTTGTTTGTTTTGTTTTTCAGCCTCAGCTGGTGATTCTCAGGGGTTATTCCAGGCTATGTGCTCAAAATTGCTCCTGACTTGGGGGACCAAATGAGACACCGGGGGATCGACTTGGCCCGTCCTAGGCTAACCCACGCAGAGCAGATGCCTTACTGCTTAGTGCCACCACTCCGGCCCCAGATAAGAACTTCTGCTCTTTCGATCTGAGTGTCCCAGTCAAGGATGTTCCTCAGGGAACTCACATGGCACTTCATTTTATTGACCACAAAGTCTCCACTATTTGTAAGATATTTTTCCTTTTTTCCATATTCCAAACAATATCTGAGAGTGTTGAGGGAATTTGAGGGAGGGGCCACACCAAACAGAGGCACTCAGGAGTTACTCCTGGATGGGGCTGGAGTGATAGGGCATTTGCCTTGCATGCAGCAGACCCAGAATAGACCTATGTTCGATCCCCAGCATCCCATACAGTCCCCCAAGCCTGCCAGGAGCAATTTCTGAGCACAGAGCCAGGAGTAACACCTGAGTGCTGGAAGGTATGGCCCAAAAACAAAGAAAAAAAAATTGGGGGCCGAAAAGATTGCATGGAGATAGGGCATTTGCCTTGCATGTAGAAGGATGGTGGTTCGAATCCCAGCATCCCATATGGTCCCCTGAGCCTGCCAGGAGTGACTTCTGAGAGTAAAGCCAGGAGTAACCACTGAGCACTGCAGGGTGTGACCCAAAAGAAAAAAGAAAAAGAAAAAGAAATTACTCCTAGCAGGCTTGAGAGTCCATATGGGATACCAGGGATTGAACCCAGGTTGGCCATGTACAAGGCAAACATGCTACCACTGTGCTTTCGCTCTTGCCCTAGAAAAGTATTTTAAAATCTAATACATACTAGTACTAATTTGTGTTTCTTACTTAAAAATCTATTAAGTACTCCTGGGCAAAGCAATAACACAGTGGGAAGCTTGTAAGCAGCTGATCTAGGTTCAAATCCTGGCATCCCACAGATATACCCCTGAGCACCGCCTGGACTAATTCCTGAGTGCCAAGCTAGGAGTAAATACTGAGCATTTTCAGGTATGACCCAAAAAACAAACCAAACAAAACCAAATCTCAGCTAGAGCAATAACATACCCGTGTGAAAATACTGTGGGTAGGATATTTGCCTTGCACATGGGTGATCCAGGTTCGATCCTGGGCATCCCATATGGTCACCTGAGTCTGCCAGAGTGATTTTTGAGCACGGAGCCATGCCCAGAAAACAAACAAACAAAAATAAAAGATAAACGCATAGGCTTAGAAACACACCTTCTGAAGCACAGCATTCGTCTCCTCTATGATATAGTTGCATATTTTCTGGGCTACATCCAAACTTGCCTTCTCGTTGGCATCTGAGATGGTCTCCCCAATAAGTACTTTTTTCCAGCAAGTACTAGAACCAGAATATTCCATTGAGATCCTATTAACCAGGTCTCAAAACTTAAAAGTCGCTTTCCCAGGTCCACATGGCACATAGACTGGCCCCCCTTCCAGAAGCATGATAAAGCTTCTTCCATAGCCCCCAAATCTCCTGCCCCACGTGGTGCTGAGTTAACACAGACAGGGCCATGAGATAAGAGAAGCAATGTAAAGAAGGGAGGGAGGGAGGAGAGCACCTCTGGGGCAAAGTGTAGAGAGAAGGGAGGGAGCACTCCTGGATGCAGGATTGAGTAGGGAGGAGAGCACTACCAGGGCACTCAGTTGAGTAGGGAGGGGAGCACTCCTGGAACACAGCTTAAAGTAGGGATGAGAGTACTCCAGGGCTAGTATAGCATAGGGAGGGAGCACTTCTGGGCACAATATAGAGTAGGGAGGGAGCACTCCAATGCTAAAATTTGGAGCATAGACGGGAGAGTTGCAAGGCCCCTGGTGCCTTGTGATAAAGCCAGTCCCTGCACACAAACACACACACATACACACCTGCCTCCCAAACCCAGGAAGAACTCCTGACTCACAGGCCCCCCACTGCAAAGAGTCAAGGCCCACAGGAGCTGACCTAACATAGCCCCAGGAACAGCCAAGGAGATAACCAATAGTTAATGCTACTGCTCAAGACCACGATCCCTGAAGTGCTCGGCCTATGAGCAGTGACAAAGCAGAAGTGAGACAAGGCTAGTCCATTGAAGGACCAGCCAGCCTCAGATCACAGGGGTGTTTCCCTCTGCTCTCAGGCCAAATTCAAGGCCACCACGTCAGGACATCCCGATCCCCACAGATACACGCGCACACACACACACAACCAGAACTTACAACTCCCCAGGACACCCTGATCCCCACAGATACACGCGCGCGCGCACACACACACTCACACACACACACAACCAGAACTTACAACTCCCCAGCCTGCAGGCATAACAATTTGAGAGCAGTGAGCAGCCTCCAAGATGGCCCGTCCCATCCAAACGTCAAGTTTCTACAGAGGAAAAACCAAACAAGATGCAGTCATCACTGTGTTACTTGAAGACCTGAAGACCAATGATTGAGGGGGCCTGACTTTGTTTGTATGTATGAATGCATTCATTTGTTTATTTGTATATTTGTTTATTTATTTTTCAGGGACTGCTCAGCACCTTGGGTCTTAGTCATGAAAAAATGTCAGGACTTGGGGCCAGAGAGAGAGTACAGCAGGGAGGACACTTGCCTTGCACACGGTAAACCTGGGTTCAATCCCCAGCAGTCCATAGAACACCACCAGGACTGCTTCCTGAACAGAGCCAGAAGAAACCCCTTAGCACTGCTGGGTGTAACACCCTCATCTCCCCCAAAAAAGGAAGTCTGGACTTGTACAAGAGGTAAGCAGAGCTAGAGGGCAGGTGACACAGCTCACTAGGAGGTAAAGATGAAGAACTGAGGGGATCCTGACAAATGGGACCCCCACTGCCCTTCCATTATTGCCAGGTGAGGAAAACCTCATTCTTCCTACAGAAGGAAACAGCCACGGGCAGGATCTGCACTGTCCTTACCTTCCGGTGCCCTCCAAAGCCCCTAACCACTGCCTCCCCCAGAGACTGGCACCTATCACCAGGTGCCCAGAGGCAGTTTGGCAGCAACAGCCCAGCACTCACTGCACAACCAACCTATCCCTACCACTGTCTCACTCCGGGTGCCACAATATCACCAAGCTTCATCTTAGACACGAAGAAAGTTTTTCTTTAAAGAACAGGAAGGTGGGGGCAGGTTTGGGGCACACCCAGCAGTGCCCTGGAACCAGTCCTGGCTCTGTGCTTGGGGATCAAACTCCATTAAATGTTTTAAATCCAAATTAGCTATCTGGGCCCCAAGCAAGTTTCTTTCAAAGTCATTTAGCACTGCACCATCAAACCTATCTCACTGCACATAGTAAGAGCTCAATAAACTCATGCCTAGCGGAGGCACAGGTTCAGGACTAGGTCACTTTTGGGAAACCCTTTTTTTTGTTTTGTTTCGTTGGAGGGTTGCCAAACCTGGCAGAGCTAAGGTGTTACTCCTGGTTCCAACTCAGGAATCAGTCCTGGCAGGCTTGAGAGACCATATTAGCTTTATGTAAGGCAACTGTCCTTTCTGCTGTACTTTTGCTATAGTAGCGAGGAAGCCATTTTATCACCAAAACTCTCCTAAAGCAAACCTCAAAGAAGAGAAATACACTTACTCTATGAAGTCATGATCCCGTAAAATGGAAATCTTTTTGCTCATTTGTTTATCCGCTGATGGAAGATATTTCACGAGAGTATCTACATTTGAAAAAAGAAAATAAAAATCAAAAAGATTTAAGGTCTCATTCCCGCTGGGAATCTTTTCTTCTCAACTGACTTTCCTGACTTTTGGCATCAATATATACAAATACATGGTATACCGTAATTCACACTAAGAAAAAAAATTTCAGGGTGAGAGCAATACAGAGGGGAGGGCACTTGCCTTGCACACAGCCAAGCCAGGCTCAATCCCCAGCATCCTATAAGGTCCTAGGCTTGCCATCATGAGTAATTTTTTTTTTTTTTTTTTTTTGGTTTTTGGGTCACATCTGGCTATGCTCAGGGGTTATTCCTGGCTCTATGCTCAGAAATCACTCCTGGCAGACTCAGGGGATCATATGGGATATGCCAGAATTCGAACTACCATCGGTCCTGGTTAGGCTACTTGCAAGGTAAACACCCTACCCACTGTACTATCTCTCCAGCCTTTTTTTTTTTTTTTTGGGGGGGGGGGGGCGGGGACACACTCAGTGACACTCAGGGGTTACTCCTGGCTATATGCTCAGAAATTGCTCCTGGCTTAGGGGACCCTAAGCAGGATCGCGAGGTCGGTCCTAGGCTAGCGCAGGCAAGGCAGACACCTTACCACTTGCGCCACCGCTCTGGCCCTCATAAATTTTTTTTTTTTTTTTTTTTTTTGGTTTTTGGGCCACACCCGTTTGATGCTCAGGGGTTACTCCTGGCTATGCGCTCAGAAATCGCTCCTGGCTAGGGCAGACCATACGGGACGCCTAGAGATCAAACCGAGGTCCGTCCTACTTTAGCGCTTGCAAAGCAGACACCTTACCTCTAGCACCACCTTCCCGGCCCCTCTTTTTTTTTTTTTTAATGTCAAAAAAATATGCAGCGCTTCACAAATCCTTGCACAGGTGCCATGCTAATTTTCTTTGTATCGTTCCAATTTTAGTATACTTGCTGCTGAAGCAAGCACTCATGAGTAATTTCTAAGCACATAGCTAGGAGTAATGCCTGAGTGCCAATGGGTATGGGTCCCCAAAAACAAAACTAAAAATTAAAAATAAATCTTGGGTCAGACAATAGCTCAGTGGTAGGGCATTTGCCTTGCACGCAGCCAACCCTGGACAGATTCCCAGCATCCCATATGGTCCCCAAGCCTGCCAGGGGTGATTTCTGAGAGCAGAGTCAAGAATAACCTCCCGGAGAGATAGCACAGCGGCGTTTGCCTTGCAAGCAGCCGATCCAGGACCAGAGGTGGTTGGTTCAAATCCCGGTGTCCCATATGGTCCCCCGTGCCTGCCAGGAGCTATTTCTGAGCACACAGCCAGGAGTAACCCCTGAGCACTGCCGAGTGTGGCCCAAAAACCAAAAAAAAAAAAAAAAAAAGAATAACCTGAGTGATGCCGGGTGTGGACCAAAAACAAACAAATAAAATCTCGTCTTCAAGTTCAAGCCAATGATAGTTCTTGATTTAGCTGTTGAAAATCTTTAAGAATTTTATGACGAGAGTGGAGGAAAAAATATTCACAATTCCAGCCATTTCCCAGGAAGCAAATTACCCAACAAAAGCAGATATTAGCTAAATGGTCTGCCCTGATGTGGGAAAACGTTTATGGACATTAAGTTCCTACCAGGCACAAAGCACGTATCTAGGTATAAATGGCTGTAATCAGACAAATATTGAAGTGAATATGGAAAAGTCAAAGCTACTGGAGGTAAATACAGTGTGATGGATTTTTCTACTATCATTTTTTTCTTAGTATTCTGGAAATTTTTGTTGGGTTTGGGTTTGGAGTCTCCACCCAGTACTGCTTATAGATAACACCTGGCTCTACACTCAGGAATCACTCCTGGCAATACTCATAGAGGACCCTTTGGGATCCCGGGGATCGACCTCAAGTCAGCCATATGCAAAGCAAATGCCCTACCTGCTGCACTACTACTCCAGGCCCCTGTTCCAAGAATACATTTAGAAGAGTTTCCATCAACATAAGACCCAAACTATAACTTCCGGCCCCTATACCCCCTCTGTTCGCATCCTCAGCGAAAAAGCTTCCTGGCTTTTCCCTCCAGAGCTGAAATGTCAGCTCATCCTAACATGAGTTTTGCCATTCTGAGTAAAGCTGAACAAAATCACACCCACAGGAAGAACCAGTAGACACAGACCCAGAACAACGGGGACGCTGGCGTGAGGGTTGTGGGTGGCCACAAAGCCATATTCCAGAAGCAGCCGGCGGTTGTCGTGAGGGCCGTAGCAGATGAAAACCTCCTGGTGCTTTCTACAGTCTGAAGCCAGCTGGATTTCATAACAGCGACTTTCCTCATTAAATGCGGCTTTGACCTGGGGTCGGGAAGAAGGAAAAGGAAAAGGAAAAGGGAAAGGAAAAGGGAAGGGGAAAGGGAAGGGAAGGGAAGGGGAAAGGGAAAGGGGAAGGGGAAGGGGAAGGGAAGGGGAAGGGAAGGGAAGGAGAAGGGAAGGGAAGGGAAGGGAAAGGGGAAGGGAAGGGGAAGGGAAGGGAAGGAGAAGGGAAGGGGAAGGGGAAGGGGAAGGGGAAGGGAAGGGAAGGGGAAGGGGAAGGGAAGGGGAAGGGGAAGGGAAGGGAAGGGAAGGGAAGGGAAGGGGAAGGGAAGGGAAGGGAAGGGAAGGGAAGGGAAGGGAAGGGAAGGGAAGGGAAGGGAAGGGAAGGGAAGGGAAGGGAAGGGAAGGGAAGGGAAGGGAAGGGAAGGGAAGGGAAGGGAAGGGAAGGGAAGGGAAGGGGGAAAGAAAAAAAAGAAAAGAGGGAAGGGAAGGGGAAGGGAAGGGAAGGGGAAGGGGAAGGGAGGGGGAAGGGAAAGGGAAGACCAAAGTGACACTTCTCGATGGTCCTCACAGAAGCCAGACCCCACTTCCCGACAGCCATGGGACTCAGGGTGTAAGCCATGGGACTCATGGGACAAGCCCCAAGCTGCAGGAAATGAGAGGTACTAATGCAATAGACAGGGGGCCCATTCAGTTACTTGCCAAGGGAAGCAGGAAAGACTCACTGAGCCCCACAGGAGACAAGAAAATCAGCATCAAGGACTCATACCATGCTGTGCCCCCAAACTCCACCCCAGGGTACATACAGCGGCCACCACAGTGAGCAGTGGGGTCAGTGTCGGGGAGAGTCTCACTGGAGCTGGGACTCAGAGGGGCCCTTTTAGTTCAGGGCTCACAACTTTCTTTCAGGAAAAGTCAGAGTAAATAAACATGCAAGGGCCTGGAGTCATCTGTCCCTGACACGCAAGTGAAATAAATGAAAGGTTTGAAGCCTATGTGCATTGAGGAAAGATTCTAAAAAAAGGGGTGGGGTCATGCCAAGCCTGGAGCAATAAGACAGCAAGGAAGATAAATGTTTGCCTTGCATGCAGTTGGTCCTGGGTTCAATTCCAAGCATCCCATAGGGTCCCCAGGCCTGCCAGGAGTGATTTCAATTAGTTCAGAAACCTCTGAGTACAACTGGGTGTG
Source organism: Suncus etruscus (assembly GCF_024139225.1). Classification (NCBI taxonomy): domain Eukaryota; kingdom Metazoa; phylum Chordata; class Mammalia; order Eulipotyphla; family Soricidae; genus Suncus; species Suncus etruscus. Next base: position 40,372,686 of record NC_064860.1, on the reverse strand, counting down.
CCCTCCCAAAAAACAGGGGACCAGAGCGATAGCACAATGATAGGACATTTGACTTGCATGAAACAGACCTGGGACCTACCCAGGTTTGATCCCCAGCATCCCATATGGTCCCTGAACCTGCCAGGAGCAATTTCTAAGCACTGATCCAGGAATAACCTTGAGCACCACTGAGTGTGGTCCAAAAACATAAACAAAATTTGAGGGGAAGGGGGCCAGAGTGATAGCACAGCCATAGGGTGTTTGCTTTGCATGCGGCTGATCTAGGACAGACCTTGGTTTGATCCCCAATGTCCTATATGGTCCCCCAAGCCAGGAGCAATTTCTGAGCGCATAGCCAGGAGTAACTCCTGAGCATCACAGGGTGTGGCCCAAAAAGGGAAAAAGAAATTGAAAGGATAGGAGAGCCAGCCATGGGAGGCTGGCAGACACTGGCAGGAGCACAGGGGGTTGGCCATGGGTACAAGGGGAGAGAACAGAACAGAAGGAGGTAAAGAGGCCAGGTCATGGTGGGAAGGAGGGGACCGCAGCCCAGGCTGGCTCCCTCCTCCAGGCCACAGATCCTGTGGGCACCTCCTGCTCTATCCCCATGTTGTCCTCACCTGCACATGTGGGCTGTGGTTCAGCAGATCCAGGAAAGGGGCCAGCGCAGATGTGTCTGGCTCGGGGGAGCAGCCGGGCTGGGCCATGGGCTTCACATACACTGCACGGGTGTTGACCGTGCACCAGGCCCAGCGGAAAACTGCCTTGGTGAAGACACTGTCCACAGGGTCTTGGGGAAACAGTGGCTGCAGGGACGAGAAAAAGCCCCTGGATGCTGTAAACAGGCCCTGCACACGGGCCCTCTGCTCTTGGGCCTGGACCCGCAGGGGCTCAGGAAGAAGTGCCACCACATTGGGAGCGAGGCATACAGGGCAGGTGTAGGTCGTGGGTAAGACATCCAAGTAGGGTTTCCAGGATGAGCGCAGGCCCACATGCTTCTCGAAAACCAGGAAGGTGCACAGAGCCAGCACTGGAGACAAAGGGGGCTGCCACCTTTGGGAAAGAGTAGCCACAGAAAATTGTTTTTCTTTGAAATACAGGAGGAATACAGTTGGGCCCATTGGTTCTGCTTCCAAAGGGCAATGACAAAAAACATTCAGAACAGCCCCAAGATTTCTTTCCATTTTATGTTTTGTTTTGTTGGGTTTTTTTTTGGTTTTTTTTTTTTTTGGTTTTTTGTTGTTGTTGTTGTTTTTGGGCCACACCCGGCGGTGCTCAGGGGTTACTCCTGGCTGTCTGCTCAGAAATAGCTCCTGGCAGGCACGGGGGACCATATGGGACACCGGGATTCAAACCAACCACCTCTGATACACACACACACACCCTCCCTACTGTGCTATCGTTCTAAACACACACACACACACACACACACACACACACACACACACACACACACACACATGATTTCTTTTGACTGATTGTTTTTATTTGGGGACCAATATCCAGTGATGAACAGGGTTACTCCTGACTCCACACTCACAGATCACTGTGGCAGTACTCAGGGGAACCCTATGAGTTGTAGTGATAGGGCTCGAATCCAAGTTAGCCATATATAAGAAAAGTGCCCTGCTTGCTGTGCCATATCAGAAGTGATGCCAGGGCTAAAGCATTAGCCCAGCAGAAAAAGTGCTTTGCTTGCATCAGACCCACGTTCAATCTCCAGCATCCCATATGGTCCCCCAAGTACAACCAGGAGTAATCCCTAAGTGCAGAGCCAGAAGGAACCCCTGAATATTGTGGGGTTTCACCCAAAAACAAACAAAAAAAATACCCAAGAAGTGATGTCTGAGTTAAATTTTTTTTTTTTTTAAATCAGAAAAAAGAGGGGCCGGAGAGATAGCATAGAGGTAAGGCATTTGCCTTTCATGCAGAAGGTCATCGGTTTGAATCCTGGCATCCCATATGGTCCCCCATGCCTGCCAGGAGCAATTTCTGAGCATGGAGCCAGGAGTAACTCCTGAGCACTGCTGGGTGTGACCCAAAAACCACACAAAAAAAAAAAAAAAAAAAAGTTAAAAATCAGAAAAAAAAAAAAAAAAAAAGGAAGTGTTAACTGAGTACAAAGGCTAGGAGGAAGCCTTGAGTACTGCCTTAGCAAAAGAAAAAACAAGGGCCCGGAGAGATAGCACAGCGGCGTTTGCCTTACAAGCAGCCGATCCAGGACCAAAGGTGGTTGGTTCGAATCCCGGTGTCCCATATGGTCCTCCGTGCCTGCCAGGAGCTATTTCTGAGCAGAAAGCCAGGAGTAACCCCTGAGCAACGCCGGGTGTGGCCCAAAAACCAAAAAAAAAAAAAAAAAAGAAAAGAAAAAGAAAAAACAAATTCAAAAAAAATCACATGCTCTCTCCCTTACCCTATCCACTTTAATTCTTTCAGTTCAATTCTTCATATAAGTATTGTTTCAAGAACCATATGTGGCCGCTGCCACCCTATGCACACAAAACATTTCTATCTTTGCAGAACGTTCCATTGTATGGTTCTAACCTAGACAGAGAAATGAACATCTCATACTATACTTGATATAATTACGCAGCTTTTAGTCCTAAGCTATACCACATTAATTTGTCTTCAATTGAGATCTCTTATTCCATGAATATATATATGTATGTATGTATGTATGTATGTATATAAATTGTTTTTGTTTTGTTTTTTTTGATTGGGAGCCACACTGAATGGTGCTCAGGAGTTACTCCTGGCTTTGCACTCAGATATTATTCCTGGCAGGTTCAGAGGACCCTTTGGGATGTGGGGGATAAAGCTCACGTCAGCTACATGCAAGGCAAATGCCCTACCTGCGGTGCTATTGCTCCAGCCCCCATTCCATGAATATATTTAGAAGAGTTTTTTGGGTTATTTTTGGTTTGTTTTGTTTTTTGTTTTTTGTTTTTCGGGCCACACCGTTTGATGCTCAGGGGTTACTCCTGGCTAAGTGCTCAGAAATTGCCCCTGGCTTGGGGGGACCATATGGGATGCCGGGGATCGAACCGTGGTCCTTCCTTGGCTAGCGCCTGCAAAGCAGACACCTTACCTCAAGCGCCACCTTGCCGGCCCCTATTTAGAAGAGTTTTCATCAACATGAGATCCAAATTAAAACTTTAAAATATGCCTTGTGGGACCAGAGAAATAGAAGAATGAGTTTGAACCACTTACCTTGCATGTGGCTAACTGGATTTGATCCTCAGCACCCCTGTTTGTTCCCCTGAGCCAGCCAGCAATGATTCCTGAGTGCAAAGCCAGGAGTAACCCCTGAGCACACTGGCTGTGGCCCAAAAACCAAAATATTAAAAAAAACTTTAAAGTGCCTGTTAAGGTGACGAGTAAGTAGAGCAGGGCAGAAGGGAACCTGGAACATTGGTGGAGGGAGGTTGCCACTAGTGCAATGGGTGCCGGGATGTCAGACATCTAAAACTCAACTATCAATAACTTTGGTAATCATGTTGCATTAAATTTATAAAAATGTTTTTCTGTTTGTTTGTTTTTGTTTGGTTTTGGCTCAGAGAATACTCCTGGCTCTATGCTCAGAAATGGCTCCTGACAGGCTTAGGAGACCATATGAAATGCTGAATTCAGATCACCATCTGTCCTGGATCAGCTGAGTGCAAGGCAAATGTTCTACTGCTGTGCTATGTTGCTGGCCCCTAATTTTATAAAAATGTTAACACCAATTATTTGGGGGGGGGGGAGGTTGGGCCACAACCGGTGACATTCAGGGGTTACTCCTGGCTACGCGCTCAGAAATCACTCCTGGCTTGGGGGACTATATGGGATGCCAGAGGATCGAACCGTGGTCCGTCCTAGGCTAGTGTGGGCAAGGCAGATGCCTTACCACTTGCACCACTGCTCCAGCCCCGTTAAGCCAATTTTAAAAACTTCTCGGGGCCGGAGAGATAGCATGGAGGTAAGGTGTTTGCCTTGTGTGCAGAAGGTCGGTGGTTCGAATCCCGGCATCCCATATGGTCCCCTGAGCTTGCCAGGAGCAATTTCTAAGTATAGAGCCAGGAGTAACCCCTGAGCACTGCCGGGTGTGACCCAAAAACAAAAACAAAACAAAACAAGAAACTTCATACAAGTCTTCCAACAATGAGGAACATCTCACACCACAGAGATTGGCACACATCACAAAGAACAAGAACAACCAATACTGAAGTATGAGAAAGGAACTCTCATTCACTGCTCATGGGAATGCCATCTAATCCAGTCTTTCTGGAAGACAATATAAATATTCCTTTTTTTTTCCTTGGCTTTTGGGTCACAACCAGTGGCATTCAGGAGTTACTTCTGGCTCTGCACTCAAAAGACGCTCCTAGCAGGCTCAGGTGGCCCAAAAACAAATAAACAAAAAAAAAGACACACATTATCACCCAGGCCCCATAACAGAAACCTTTGTCCCTCTGTGCCCAGTGTCCCCCCCAAAACCAAAGACCCCACTAAATCATCTGCCAGAAAAGAATCCTCCTCTCCCAGGCCAACTGACCCCATCTCTTCCCTTTAAGTAAAACTAAGTCACAACATTAACAGCTCTAAGACAGAGAAGGAGAGAAATAGAAAAGGCTGATCCAGTGTCACTTACCTGGCGATGTACACGCCCAGGCGGCTTCTCATCACTGTCTCTGTGGTGAGCAGGCAGCTCTCAGGGAGCGAAATTATCACCTGCCCCTTCTGGGAGAAGGAAAAGCCAAGTTAGATAGGCCCAAGCTTTGGGGAGTCATAGCATGCGTGGTTCCTGGAGAGTCCACAACAAACTGGCATCTTCCAGTGATGGTGAGTATAAAATAAATGCCAAATCTCGGATTCTGTCCTAGACAAAAAAGAGAGGAAGTTCCTACTGCCCAGAGAAGAGGGGCATTTCTTATCCCCAAATCCTGCTCCAGAGCATCAATGATAGTTCCTCTCAAACACATCAAAAATCAGGCAGAGGTGGCCGAAGAGAAAGCTCAGCAGTGAGGCATTTACCTTGCACGTGGCCAACCATGGATGTACTCCGGTTCGATTCCTGGCATTCCATGTGGTCCCCCAAGCCTGCACTGCTGTGTATGACCCAAAACCCAAAACCAAAAAAAAAAAAAAAAAAAAACCTTGGCAGAACACCCTTGGCCCCAGAGTATGGTAAGGAAATTGAGTGAAAGAGGAGAAACTCCAATATGTAAGGATGGGGGCCAGGGGCCAAGTGATCTCAGATGCATTGGTGGTATTAAAAAAAAAGGACAAAACGGGGCCGGCGAGGTGGCGCTAGAGGTAAAGTGTGTCTGCCTTGCAAGCTCTAGCCAAGGAAAGATCGCTACCGCGGTTCGATCCCCCCGGCATCCCAAATGGTCCCCCCAAGCCAGGGGCAATTTCTGAGCGTTTAGCCAGGAGTAATCCCTGAGCATCAAACAGGTGTGGCCCGAAAAACCAAAAAAAATAAATAAATAAAGGACAAAACTAAACATCCAAGCCAAAGGCAACAACAATGGAATGAAGAGGCCCAAACTTTATCAATCTGAACTTAAAATAGACCTGTTACCATGTTAGGCTGGGAGGCGGGGGGTGGGGGGGGTGATATAGGATGCATATCCCATATGCAGAAAAAAATTGCATCATTGGGGGCCGGGAAGGTGGCGCTAGAGGTAAGGTGTCTGCCTTACAAGCGCTAGCCAAGGAACGGACCGCGGTTCGATCCCCCAGCGTCCCATATGGTCCCCCCAAGCCAGGGGCGATTTCTGAGCACATAGCCAGGAGTAACCCCTGAGCGTCAAACGGGTGTGGCCCAAAAACCAAAAAAAAAAAAAAATTGCATCATTGGTGGAGGAAGGTAGATACGGGTGTTGGGATTGGCGCTGTTCACTATATGTCTGAAACCCAACCATGAAGGACTTTGTAAATCACAATGATTTCAATAAAATTAAATTACAAACAGAAAACATGCTAAAGGGCCCAAGCAACAGTACAGTGGGTAGGGCTGCATGCAGCTGATCTGGGTTCAAAGTAAACAAATATTTTTTTGCAGTCAAGAGCATAGACCGGGGAAGAGTCAAGTCTTATTTTACAATAATCTTGTACTTATGGTAGCAAGGCCCAAAATAATTGATTTTCAATGGACAATGCTTATGTGTTTTTCTGCAATACCTGAAAGAAGTAGGAAGCAAAAGTGCAAGAAAGCATGAGCTGTAAGAATTTGGTACAATGTAGGGGCCGGCATGGTGGTGCTAGAGGTAAGGTGTCTGCCTTGCCAGCGCTAGCCTAGGACTGACCACGGTTCGATCCCCCGGTGTCCCATATGGTCCCCCAAGCCAGGAGCGACTTCTGAGCGCATAGCCAGGAATAACCCCTGAGCATCACCGGGTATGGCCCAAAAAAAAAAAAAAAAAGAATTTGGGACAATGTAAGAAGAAATTTCAGAGAATCAGTGTCTTGATGAGGAAAGATGGGAGTCACAATCTCCCAGGGAAGGTGTTTAAGGCTTCATCAAAATGAAAAAAGGGGGCCCGGAGAGATAGCACAGCGGCGTTTGCCTTGCAAGCAGCCAATCCAAGACCTAAGGTGGTTGGTTCGAATCCCAGTGTCCCATATGGTCCCCCGTGCCTGCCAGGAGCTATTTCTGAGCAGACAGCCAGGAGTAACCCGTGAGCACCGCCGGGTGTGGCCCAAAAAACAAAAAAAAAATGGAAAAAGGGAGCCAGAGCAATAGGTAAGGTGTTTGCCTTGCACACAACCGACCCAAGTTCTATCCTCAACATCCTATATGGTTCCCTGGGTACTACCAGGAGTATTCCTGGTCACTTCCTGGTGTGGTCAAAAAAACAAATAAGCAAAAAACAAAATGGAAAGAAGGGTTTATAAAATTGTGAATTGTGAAGAACTCAGGCCAGAGAGATAGCACAGCGGTAGGGCATATGCCTTGCTCTCACAGCCAACCCAGGACAGACAGTGATTCAATTCTCGACATCCCATATGGTCCCCCGAGCCTGTTAGGGGCAATTTCTGAGCACAGAGCCAGGAGTAACCTCTGAGCACCACGTGACACAACAAAAAAAAAATTTTTTTTTAAATATTTGTGCCCATATGGTCCCCCGTCCCTGCCAGGAGCTATTGCTGAGCAGATAGCCAAGAGTAACCCCTGAGCACTGCCAGGTGTGGCGCAAAAACAAAACAAAACAACACAAAACAAAAAAATATATATATTTGTGAAGTAGAGAAAGTGAGGTGGGAAATATTTTAACTTACCTAATAGAGTTATATTATGTAGATAAATAGACCCAGTTTAAAACTGGGTTCAAAATAGTAGTCTTTTTAAGAAAACTTACTGTAAAGGTACATTTTCAAACTACAAGTCATTCATCAAAACTACTGACCTTTTCATGTAAAGGTTATTATTATTGTTATTCCTGGGCTAGGGCCATAGTACAGCAAGGAGGACATTTGCCTTGCATGTGGCCAACATGGGGTTTGATCCCTGGCATCCATAGGGTCCCCTGATCTCTCAGGAGTGATTCCTAAGTGCAAAGCCAGGAGTAATCCCTGAGCACCATCAAGTATGGCCCCCCAGGAGTGATCTCTGAGTGCAGAGGAGTAAACCCTGAGCAAAGTTGGGTGTGGCCCAAAAATCAAACAACCCCCAGAAAAAAAACTTAGATAACGAAACAATAAAATAAATTTTAAAAAGCCACAAGATCTACACTGGATTAATCTCAAGGCTAGAAGGAGATTCTCACCCGCAGGGAGGTTCTGCTCATCAGTCCTCTGCCGGTACCTAGAAAGCAAAGACAGAAAAAGAAGTAAATCCTCCCCATACTGTCAAGCACACAGACCCCAGGTGCAAAAGCCTTGCATGCAGCCGACTGACCTAGGTTAGATCCCCAGCATCTCAAAGGGTCCCCTGAGCACCATCAGGAGTGATTCCTGAGTGCAGAGCCAGGAATAAGCCCTGAGCACTGCCACATATGGCCCCAAAACAAAACAAAACAACAACAACAAAAGTACATGAAGCTAAAGCTAAACTTATCCTTTGCCTCCTGAAAGAAGAAATCCTAAAAAATGCCCCAACCCTTACCCCCTCAGCCATCTCCTTGGGGCTGACACACCTCAAGGGTAGAGTCAAATCCAGATTCAAGTCCTAAAGCTCAGTGATCTGCTACTTATTGGACCCTTCCATGAGCAAACCCAAAGCTACATTCTCTTTTCTTTTTTTTTAAAGCAGTTTATTTATTTATCTTATGTATTGGTTAATTTTTGGGTCACACCCAGCAATGCTCAGGGGTAACTCCTGGCTCTGTGCTCAGAAATCGCTCCTGGCAAGCTCAGGGTACCATATGGGATGCAGAGAATCGAACCAGGCCCGTCCTGGTTTGGCCACATGCAAGGCAAACGCCCTACCGCTGTGCTATCTCTCTGGCCCCTGTACTCTCTTTTCTGAGGCCCATCAAGGCAGAGGCTGAGCCCTCAGGTCTTTTCAGGAGTGCCTAAAGCTTCCTGTCTCCCTGATTCGGTCCCATCTACCTCTTTCAAGCTGGACATTCATGGTCCGGCTCTTTAAGGGTCAGACCAGAGGCTCCCAGGGAGCCAGAAGCCAGGCCAGACCACCCAAGGTGCCAGATGATGGACAGGCATTGTCTGATGTGACAAATCCTGACTGGTAGTACTCACACCCAGAAGCACAGTCTGCTCAGACACAGGGTTTTGGTTTAAAGAAGCAATATGGGGCCGTAGAGATAGCACAGCAGTAAGGCATTCGCTTTACAAATGGCCGACCCAGGACCAAATCCCGGCATTCCCATATGGTCCTCCATGCCAGCCATGAGCAATTTCTGAGCAGATAGCCAGGATTAACCGCTGAGTGCCACTGAGTGTGGACCAAAAAAATCAAAAAAAAAAAAAAAGATATTAAAAGCGGGAGTGATAGCACAGTGGTACAGTGTTTGCCTTGCACATAGCCGACCCAGGACCAACTCGGTTTCGTCCCTGGCATCTTATATGGTCCAGGTTCAGACATGAAGCTCTCCTCTGACAAGTGTATAAGGTTTTACAATCATGTCTTTGATTTTTTTTGTTTTTTGGGTTTTTGTTTTTTGGGGGGTGGGGGAGGTTTGGGCAACACCTGGCAGCACTCAGGAGTTACTCCCTGCTGTATGCTCAGAAATCACTCCTGACAGGCTCAGGGGACCATACGGAATGCCAGAGATCAAACCTGGGCCCATCAGGGTCAGCATATGCAAGGTAAACACCCTACTGCTGTGCTATAATTTTGGCCCTGATGTTATTTTTTTGTTTTTGGTTTTTTTTTATTGGGGGGAGTCACACTCAGCAGTGCTCAGGGCTTACTCCTGGTGGTGCTTGGGAACCCTATGAAATGCCAGGAATTGAACCCAGGTCCCTGCATGGACAGCAAGCACCCTACCCACTATACTATCTCTCTGGTACCTAAATCCCATCTTTTATATATTATGTCTATTCTTCTTTTCCATGTTATCCTTCACCTTGCCTTACTTTGTCATTCCCTATTTTTAAATTTTTTGTTTTGATTTTTGTTTTGGCTTTTGGTTTTTGGGTCACACCATTCAGTGGTTACTCCTGGCTCTAAGCTCAGAAAACACTCCTGGCAGGGTCGGGGGACCATGTGGGATGCCAGGATTCAAACCACCTTCCTTCTGCATGCAAGGTATATGCCCTGCTTCCATGCTATCTCTCTGGCCACCCTATTTTTTAACTTCATTTCCCCATTCTGGAATTTCCTTTCCCCTAAGCCACTGCCATTTTCTTTGAAAACAAGTAAAAGTCCACCAACAGATGATAAGTGCCTGCAGAAAGCTGAGCATGCCCTAGGAGAGATCTCCTGGAGAAGGGATCAGACCGTGTAAGAGACCCCCAATGTTCCCCACCTGAGCTAACACATTTCCCGAGTGAGGAGGATGATAGCTTACCTGGAAAACAAGCCGGTACTAAGTTTGTATCTTCAAACTTCCGATCTTTCAGCCACTTCTTAAGCTCTATAAATTCAGGTTTGTGGCTCTCAGTCACTGATGAAGAGAGAACAAGAGGAGAAGAAAGAAAACAGGGTGATTCAAATCACTATATAATCAGATCGCTATTAAAAATACAATCTGAGGGGCCCGGAGAGATAGCACAGTGGCGTTTGCCTTGCAAGCAGCCGATCCAGGACCAAAGGTGGTTGGTTCGAATCCCGGTGTCCCATATGGTCCCCCGTGCCTGCCAGGAGCTATTTCTGAGCAGATAGCCAGGAGTAACCCCTGAGCACTGCCGGGTGTGGCCCAAAAAAAAAAAAAAAACAAATAAAAAAAAAATACAATCTGGGGGCCGGAGAGATAGCATGAAGGTAAGGCATTTGCCTCGCATGCAGAAGGTTGGTGGTTCGAATTCCGGTGTCCCATATGGTCTCCTGAGCCTGCCAGGAGCAATTTCTGAGCAAAGAGCCAGGAGTAACCCCTAAGTGCTGCCGGGTGTGACCCAAAACCCAAAAATAAATATATATATATATAATCTGGGTCCAGAGAGATAGCACAACGATAGGGTGTTTGCCTTGCACACAGCCAATCCAGGACAGGCGGTGGTTTGAATTCCGGCATCCCCTATGGTCCCCCATGCCTGCCAAGAGCGATTTCTAAGTGCTACCGGGTGTGACTCAAAAAAAATTTTTAAAATCTGTGGGCCGCAGCAGCAGCACATTGGGGAGGGCATTTGCCTTTCATGAGGCAGACCTGGGTTCGATCTCAGACATCCCACATGATCCCCCGAGCCTGCCAGGAGTGATTCTGAGCACAGAACCAGGAGTACCCCTAAGCACTGCTGGGTGTGGCCCCAAAACAAAATAAACCAAAAAAATCAAAAACAAAAACCAAGAGCAACCCAGTGCTGGTGCAGATGCAGGGAGAAAGAAACTCTCATCCCACTGCTGGTGGGAATGTAGACTGGTCCAATATTTTTAGAAAATAATATACACATTCCTAAAAAAATAAAATAAAATAAAACAAATTGAGATTCCATAGATGGAAGTTTCTATTAATACTGCAGTAAAGTTGATGGTTTTTAGGCAGCAAAATAAGGCTCTTATCAAAAACTCTCTAATCTCTAGGATTAGAGATTTCGCATAAAGAAAGTGGAAAATGAAAGGTAAAAGAAATAAAAATATTTTTCTCTGCAGCTTCCTCAGTATTCACCCTTGATGCCCTGGACCCCATCCCTTCCTAAATCCCAAGAACCTGCCCTTGACCAAAAGAATCATTTTAACTGTTGCACTTGTGGTTATCTAAATCTTGCCAAAATGTAACTGAGCAAATGTCAAGTGTCAGTACTCCCTGAAATGGACCACTCTACTGTAAGCTATATAAAGGCTTGTTAAATCTGGTTCGAGACTCTCATCTTCTGGCTAATGTTAGGCCACGCTGAGAGCCCCTGCATGCTTGTATAATAAAACCCTTCGCTTTTGTATGGTCTCTGCCTCTTGGAGTCATTAGAGGGATGCGTGTGGAATTCCTGACCTTATCATGTGCTCCTGTCAAGCTGGGGGACCATCTGGGATGCCAGGAATTGAACCCCTATCTGTTCCAGGTGGGTCACATGCAAGGCAAATGCCCTCCCACTGTGCGATCTCTCTGGCCCCATCATCAACAACTTATTTTATTTTATTTTATTTTACTTTGGGGCCACACTTGGTGACATTCAGGGGTTACTCCTAGCTATGCACTCAGAAATAACTCCTGGCTTGGGGGACCAAATGGGATGCTGGGGAATGGAAACACAGTGTCCTGGGTCAGCCACATGCAAAACAAACGTCTACCACTGTGCCATCGCTCCAGCCCCCAACAACTTTTTGACTCTAGTTCAAGGTGATTCAATAAAAATAAAACAAAACAGGGCCAGAGTCATAGCACAGTAGCAGGGCATTTGCCTTGCACATGGCCAATCCAGGATGGACCCCGGTTCGATTCCCAGCAACCCAAATGGTCCCCAAGCCTGCCAGGAGCAAAAAAGAGTCCTAAGGAAAAAAAATAATAACACCTTCACAGCACTGAGTCCAATTCATTAACACCATATCTTATCCATAGTGGATGCAATTGTCTTCAAAACGTTGAACTTAACATTCAGAACAAGGATAGGCTTTTGTAGGTTGCTAGAGTTCAGGACCAGTAGGGGAAACCTAGAAAGAGGGTTCAATCCCAGAAACAGTTGAAGCATGAGAAAGAGACCTGTCTCCTCCAAGGTTTAGGGGAACATTACTGAAAAGAGCAATCTTTAAGAAATATTCTCTCTGATCCTTCCCCATGGGTGTCTGAATCAAATCACTGTCTGCTAATACCCATCAAAAAAGGAATGATCTTTTTTTTTCATCCCTGGCACCCAGAATGAAAACCATACCTCCCCTTGATTCAGAACCTCTGTATTTCCGCCTTCTGATGCGGCTTGTTCTTCCTCTCCCCTTCCTCATACTGAAGCTGTGGAGTAACTGTTTAGTCCCAGCTAAAACTTAAAGGTTTTCTTTGCCTTCAGTTCAAGTATAGTAACAGCAGTCACTGTTCTTTAAACCTGTAAGCATTTAAACATACAAATATTTGTAAGTGAAATCAAGTGTTATTTCAAGCCCAAATAAAATGTTTCTGTATGTAAAACATTTACACTGTGGGGCCGGGCGGTGGCGCTGGAGGTAAGGTGCCTGCCTTACCTGCGCTAGCCTAGGAGACGGACCGCGGTTCGATCCCCCGGCGTCCCATATGGTCCCCCAAGCCAGGAGCGACTTCTGAGCGCATAGCCAGGAGTAACCCCTGAGCGTTACCGGGTGTGGCCCAAAAACCAAAAAAAAAAAAAAAAAAAAAAAAAAAAACATTTACACTGTGAGCCAAATTCTGACTGAAATCTCTTGGGTCCCCCGAGGAGTTTTATCTGAAGGTCCTATTTAATGCTGACTCACCAACAAAAACTTCATAACCATGTGCATTGGTGACTCACAAGGCAAGTGCAGATAATACTAAACACCACCCTCATCCTCACTGTACTTTGCCTAAAGAGCATCCATGAAACCCTCACTAACCAGAAAATCTTAGAGGGAGTGGAGGACACCTTTGGGGATAAAATAAATTACAGAATCCTTAAATCATTGTCATTAAATAGGGTTGGTAACAGATTAGGGTCAGAATAAAGCAGACAAAGCAAAGAGATCACAAAAATCTAACACACAGAGACTGAGTCATGGGATAGCATTTGCCCTGCAATGTGACCAGCCCAGTTCAATCCCTGGCATCCCATATGGTCCCCAGGAGGGATTCCTGGAGCAGGTGGCAAGGAACCTGTCACCCGATTGTGTCTTCTCATACTGGCACCAGACTTTGCTCTCATAAAGTAAAAATCTGAGCCTGCTAGGTGTAATTCCTAAGCACAAAGCAAGGAGAAACCCGAATGCCACCGGGTATGGCCCAAAAATCAAAAGGAGAGGTAGTAAAAATCATTTTCACCTCCACTGGGTCTGGGTTCTCTGGGTTCACATGGGAGGGAAAAATAAAAAGAAATTAAAAAACACGAGGGTTTCTCCGAAAAGGAGCTTGCCCAAAACTACTCTGGGTTCCGGGCAATAGAGATGGCCTTTGCTAAGCTTCCTTAATCAGACAAAAATAGGATGCAAGGTCTTGCAAGTGGCCAACAGGGCAACAGGGGCCCAATCCAGCACCTATGAGCACTGCAAGGAGTGATCCTTGGGCACAGAGCCAGCAAACAGTACCAAAAACAGTACAAAGAGAATTATTGCTAAGGCACTGCATGGTCTCCACGATCTGCAGATGATTTGGGGCAGGAGGTAGTCAAGTCATCCTGGTTTCAAGCCCTGATTCAAGCCCCCTTCCTTGCACCCAAACACCAGTCTGCAGCCACCTGCCCATCAATCACCACGTCGTTACCCGGGCAACCGCAGCTCCCGCCCCGGAAGCTCCTACCCCGAAAGTCCCGCCCCGGAAGTAGCCTACTCACCTCGGAGCGGAGCACGGCCTCCAACATGGCGGCGGAACGGGGTCCGTGTACATGGAAATTATTTGGAAATGGCGCCGCAGGAGAAGGCGGCTTTAAGGAATGAAGCAACAGGGGAAACGGCTCGGGTGTTGTCGCCAGACCGGCCTCCCGCCGCGAATCCTCGCTAACCTAAGCGCTCATTCACCTAGCGCAGTGCGGTTTCCCGCCCAGAACCGCCGGACTCCGGCTCGCGCATGCTCAGTCCTTTTCCGGAAGCAGGGAAGGGCGCCCGGAACCGAGACTGCAGTTCCTTGCAGTCTCTCGTCCTGGCACTAGGTGGCGGCAGCTCCCGCCGCTGTTTGCCGTCCTGGAAGGAGCTGGCACACCTTGGTTCTAGCTAGGCTGAGCTCAGTGACTGAGGTCTTGTTACTCGGGGAGATGGAAGTGCAATATTTGGGGATTCTCTTTATTGCTTTTGCAACTTTTTATTGAATCTATTGTAAAAATCAAAATCACTGGGTTTTTTTAAAGAAAGGATGACCTGTGTTTGTTGTTTGTTGTTTTCTATAAATCAGCATGATATACAGAGTTAAAAAGTTGTTGATGGTTTGAGTTTTGGTCATACCATGTTCCAACATCCATCCCTTCACCAGTGCTCATTTCCTGCCACCAATTTCCCCAGTTTCCCTTTCGTTATCCCACCCAACCTATACCCCATGCTACCGGCCCCCTCTATGCATATCACAATCCTCAGTTCTTGTCAAGACTTAGCGTTTCTAACAACTTTGAAGTCAGTTGCCATCGGTGATGACAGCAGAACAAGAGCTTTTTCGATTTCAAATACAACCATCCTTAGAACTTTTGTTTCCTTCCTATCATCACAACAAACTTTTACTTCTTTACCACTTGGAAACTCAGAAACCAGTTCTCCTTGTTGCCAAAACCTTCAGTGTACACATAACTTGGGGTAACGTGTTTGTCCAGTCCCAAACATGAAGCCCATTTCCTTATTGAGCAAAACGTGACACCAGCAAAACATGTCACCGAACACCTGCTCAATGTACCAAAATCTGTCCAGGGCCAGAAAAGTGGACCTGAGAACTTTCCATAAACCAAAGAACAAACAGCACTAAAAACAATACAAAGAGAATTGTTACTAAGCACTGCATGGTCTACACTATAAGATAAGGAGGGGAGTGTCATAAAGCAAAGAGGATGAGGGGGCATGACCATGGAATGTAGTGTTCTGTATGTAGAAAATGTTGGGACAGGCTTTTTTTTTTTCCCTTTTTTTTGCTTTTGGGGCCACACGCAGTGACACTCAGAGGTTACTCCTGACTATGCGCTCAGAAATCGCTCCTAGCTTGGGGGACCATATGGGACACCGGGGATCGAACCAAGGTCCATCCTGGATCTGCCGTGTGCAAGGCAAACACCCTACTGCTGTGCTATCGCTTGGGCCCCTTTTATTTTTATTATTTTTTTAGAAGGAAAGAGTACAATCTAAATAAAACATGGAGCTCAGTGAGTACAGCCATTCTTTCCACTGAACTTTGAAATGTGCCTGTCGGTGGGGTAAGGAGAAAAATAGGAACACTAGTGGTAGAATTGGTATTAGAATATCATATGCCTATGACTCAACTATCAATAACTTTGTAAATCACCATTTCTTAAATTTAAAAATTTTTTTTTAATTCTGCCACTCCAGAGTTGGTTTCTTAGTTGTAATCAATGTACCCAAGAACAAGATATTAATAATGGGGTGGGGAAATTCAGGGAGGTATTTGGGGATTCTCCTCTTGCAACTTTTCAGTGACTCTATTTTAAAATTCAAGTTTTTGGAAGAGAAAGGGTAAGGGGAGCTGCAAAGGGATCATTCCAAATCTGAAATCAATAGCAATATCAGCAAAAATCAAGGCTTTTACCAGTTTTAAATAAAAACATTCTTAGGAAGTTTGTTTTCTACCCATATTTACTCTCAACAAACTTTCACTTCTTTGCTAGTTGGAAAGTCAAGTGTCTAGTAGCCAATATTCCATGATCCAAGATCAGTCAATACAGCTCTTACCAGCGACTTATACCTATCCTTATTGGCAACATTCTCACACTAAACGTATTCAAGGTAGGACAAAGGGGGACATTTTCCTTGTATGAGGGAAAACTAGAACATGTGCTCCCATTTTCTAAAGGGGAACTCTTAGTTCTGGAGTTGTCACTTTTTCTTAGCATCAATCTCTTCTAATCAGTACTGTCCAGATAAGATTCCGAAGTCGGGGGGGGGGGGGGGAGATAGCAAAGGGGCCTTTGCCTTGCAAGCAGCCGACCCAGGACCTAAGGTGGTTGGTTCAAATCCTGGTGTCCCATATGGTCCCCCGTGCCTGCCAGGAGCTATTTCTGAGCAAATAGCCAGGAGTAACCCCTGAAAAAAAATTCCGAAGTCCATGGGGCCAGAGCAATAGGTAAGGTGTTTGCTTTGCACGCAGTTGACCCAGGATAGACCTCGCATCCCATATAATCCCCCAAGCCAGGAGTGATTTCTGAGTGCATAGCCAAAAGTAACCTCTGAGTATCACCGGGTGTGCCCCCCCCCCCAAAAAAACACAAAAAATAAAATAAAATAAATAAAAAAGATTCGGAAGTCCTTCTCAACACAAGGTACCAGATTAAAAAAATAGATCCTTTTCCGGTTCATAAGCATGATGATTGGGTTTTCACACGGCTGTGTGACATGTGCCTCCCTTCCAACCTTGTTACGACGTGGGCAGATCACCCTTCTGACGTGAAAAAAAAAAAAATTAGGAACACCCCCCCAAACCTGTCATGCTTTCCAAACAACACTGTTCAATATGTTTTAGTCTGTTTTAGTTTGCTTAACTCAATTTAATCCAGGCCTCTTCCTTCCCACAAGGGCTCATCCCAATTACAGAAGAAAGCCACTTGTGAAATGGAGAGAGACCAGCAAATACACACTGGGATAAGAGATTCCTACACTGTAGTATTGGATACACAAACTTATAAAATGTTTATTCAAATACACTCGATATACTCAGATACACTCGAATAAAGAAATAAAGATCCATATAGTACAAGAGGTGTTTTGAATATGCTATGAATTATTTTGGTGGCAATATCCTGATCATGATATTGTGCTATAGTTTTTTATAGAAATATACAATTACCTCAAACAATTTTTTTGTTTTGTTTTGTTTTTGGGCCACACCCGGAAGTGCTCAGGGGTTATTCCTGACTGTCTGCTCAGAAATAGCTCCTGGCAGGCACAGGGAACCATATGGGACACCGGGATTCGAACCAACCACCTTTGGTCCTGGATCGGCTGCTTGCAAGGCAAACGCTGCTGTGCTATCTCTCCAGGCCCTACCTCAAACAATTTTAAGACAAGGGCTGGAACCAGAGTACAGCAGGTAGGGAGTTTGCCTTGCATAAAGCCGTCCTGGGTTTGATCCCCAGCACATCATACAGTTCCCAAGCACCTCCAGGAGTGATTCCCAAGTGCAAAACCAGGAATAACCCCTGAAAATTACTGGGTGTGGCCCCCCAACAACAACAACAATAGAATTTGTCTGGGCCCGGAGAGATAGCACAGCAGTGTTTGCCTTGCAAGCAGCCGATCCAGGACCAAAGGTGGTTGGTTCGAATCCCAGTGTCCCATATGGTCCCCTGTGCCTGCCAGGAGCTATTTCTGAGCAGACAGCCAGGAATAACCCCTGAGCACCGCCGGGTGTGCCCCCACCCAAAAATAGAATTTGTCAAGGGCCAAAGAAAGTTACTAGGTGTTACAGCACTTGCTTTGTATGTGTGATGCTCTGGATTCGACCCCCAGGATGGGAAGGGAAAAATAAAAAGTTTTTAAAAAAGGCAAGCAAGGGCTGGAGAGATAGCACAACGGTAGGGCATTTGCCTTGCATGCAGCCGTTCGGATGGATGTTGGTTCGAATCTTTCGTGCCTGCCCGGGGACCGTACCCATACCTCTGGGTATGCGCCCACCCCCAAAAAAAGCAAGCAAAAGTAGGTCCTTCTCTGATAACATTGGGGAGGGGGGTTGGGCCACACCCTGGGGCACTCGGGTTACTCCTGGCTCTGCTCTCAGAAATCGCTCCTGGCTCAGGGGACCATATGAGATGCCAGGCTCAAACCTGCATCTGTCCTGGGTCAGCCATGTGCAAAGCAAGCACCCTACCTCTGTGCTACTACTCCAGCTCCTCTGATAACAAGCTATGTTTGTTAGCTTTAAAAAAAAAAAATTGGCTGGACCAGTGAGGTAGCACTAGAGGTAAGGTGTGTCTGCCTTGCAAGCGCTAGCCAAGGAAAGATTGCGACCTCGGTTCGATCCCCCGGCTTCCCATATGGTCCTTCCAAGCCAGGGGCAATTTCTGAGCGCTTAGCCAGGAGTAACCCCTGAACATTAAACGGGTGTGGCCCAAAAACAAAAAACAAAAACAAAAAAATTGGCAGGACACCTACCTTGAAATTTCAACATAATCAGATTCTAAAAAGAATCAATACTGGGGCCGGAGCGATAGAATAGTGGGTAGGGGCTTGCCTTGCAGCGCTCAACCTGAGTTCGGCCACCGGCATCCCATATATTCCCCTGAGCATGCCAGGAAGGCGTCCTGAGCAAAGCTAGGAATAGCCCTTGAGCATCGCCGGGTGTGGTTAAAAAAAAGAAGAAGAAGAATCAATACTATGTAACAGGAGCCTCTGTACAGTTCAATGTAACCACTTACAACATAGTGACTATTGAACCTTGGATTGCAGCTGTTGCATCTAAAGTGCTGACATTTTACCTGTATTACTTTAAATTTACATTAAAGGGGCGATTATCACTAGTGACTACCATAAGAAGCAGAACAGAAAAGAGTGTTTCGTATCTTACTCCACTGCTGGTAAATAAGAAGAGTAACAGTACAGAGAACACTTGCCTTGCACTAGACCCACAGGGTTCAATCTCATCCCAGAATCCCCATACAATCCCAAACGCCACCAGGAGTGATTCCTGGGTGCGGAAGTGAGCCCTGAGCTCCAGCCAAAAGAAAAAAGAAAATAAAAAATAGAAGATAACTTGTTTCCCAACACTGAATCCTCTAAGCTGAGGGTTAAATTCTTCACTTTAAAATGTGAAATTTTTTTTGTTTGTTTTTGTTTTTGGGTCACACCAGCAGCACTCAGGGGTTACTCCTGGCTCTATGCTCAGAAATCGCTCCTGGCAGGCTCAGGGGACCATATGGGATGCCAGGATTCGAACCACCGACCTTCTGCATGCATACCTTACCTCCATGCTATCTCTCCAGCCCCAAAATGTGAATATTCTGTTTTCTGTGAAGAGGCTGCCAAGGCCGCTGGCACCTAAACACTTCCAGGACCTAGCTAAGAGTTAGCCCCGAGGACCTGGCACAACGAAAGGAAGCTACTGAACTTCCATAATTTAGCTAACATTCCTTTATTATTTCCTATCATTAGGTAAAAAACGAGAAATGAACCAATAGTTTCACTCATATATTTGGGGGTAGAAGCGGGAGAAAGCCACCTTGCACTGGATCCTTATCATGTTCTAAGCCACTATTTCCCAAGTCTGGGGTCCTAGCCTATTTCTTCAAACTCCAAATAACACCATCATTTTTCCAGCCCAGCTCTGCAGTGGGAATACCAGGGGGTTAAAAAAAAAAAAAAAAAAAAGCTTCTCTAATAATTAAGCTCGGCTTAATTATCACACAGCCAGAGGCCGATCATGAGACGAGACCGGGCAAGACGAGACGTCCCCTGCAAAGAACCGACTTAGAACTGGCTGTGTAAACTCAGATTTTTTGCAAAGTCACTAGGATCTGAGCGGAGGGGGGAGGAAGAGTTTTTACTAAGTCATGTGGCTCCCGCCTCCTCCGGCCCCGCCCTGCAGATGGCACCTAGGTGGGCGTGGCCGTCTCGGGTGGGCGTGGACATCCCTAGCGGGCATGGCTGCGCCTGCGCGTTCAGCCCGGCCCGGCCCAGCTTCATCATCTCCCTGGGACCATTTGACGTTCTGGATCCCAACTAGTGGCTACGCATCCCCGTTGCACCATGTCGTCTTCCCCTCGCGTGGCGCTGGTGACCGGCTCCAACAAGGGCATCGGCTTCGCCATCGTGCGGGAGCTGTGCCGGCAGTTCTCCGGGGATGTGATGCTCACAGCGCGGGATCCAGGCCGGGGCCAGGCGGCCGTGCAGCAGCTGCAGGCCGAGGGCCTGAGTCCCCGCTTCCACCAGCTAGACATCGACGACCCGCAGAGCATCCGCGCCCTGCGCGATTTTCTGGTCAAGGAATACGGGGGGCTCGACGTGCTGGTGAACAACGCGGGCATCGCCTTCAAGAGTAAAGGGGCTGGGTGCAACCCCCCAGGGAAGAGGCGCCCCCCCCCACACACACACACAGCCACTAACTAGACTTTGCCCCCCCTACACACACACACACACACACACACACACACACACACACACACACACACACACACACACACACACACACAGCCACTAACTAGACTTTGGGGCTCCAGGGGGGGTCCTTAGAGGAAGCAAGATAAGAGGCAGGTGGGTGGAACTTAGGTAAACTCCCCCTCGCCCCCCTGGCTGGCCAGGAATGTTTACCAGGTTCTCTCCTTGGACTGGAAAGCAATTCGGTTAATCATTTATTAATTTCACTCCAATAAGCCAGGGAATTAGAAATTACTAAACAATACATTATATGATATGGAGGCAGCCACGTTTGGGCTTCCTCCCCACTCCATAGTTCCAGCTCATCAAATAGGAAAGGACATCAGATCTCACATGCCTGCAGCTTCCTCTGTCGTTGTAAGGGCTCCTCGCTGGGCCACTTGTTGACTAACTTGGTTTTCCTTCTCCCCTAAAAGTGAACGATACCACGCCGTTTCCTATTCAAGCAGAGGTGACAATGAAAACCAACTTTTATGGTACCAAAGCTGTCTGCGCTGAGCTGCTGCCTCTCATGAAACCCCAAGGTGAGCGTGCTAGGGTCCTGTTTCTGCAACGATGTAGTCCTGAGCTCACTTGAAGGGATTCACTTGTCTGCAGTGTTGACACATGTGAGACACATGCGACTCTTTACACTTTTTAGTGCAGCTCTTCTGTGTGCCGGGTAGCAGCTCCAGGAGTCAGGACTCTGCTCCTAGCCTCTGTCAGTGTGCGCACTGTGTGGCTCTCAAAATATTTTCAATCGTGGTTTTGGCGAGATTTGGCTCAGTTGAAAAAAAAGGTTGCCCACCACTGGTCTACACCATCCTGGAGCTGTTCTTTACACTGCAGGCTAACTTTTTTTTCTTTTTTTCTTTTTGGACACACCTAGCCGCACCCAGGGCTTACTCCTGGCTCTGAGCTCAGGAAACACTCCTGGCAGGCTCTGGGGACAATATGAGATGCTGGCATGCAAGGCAAATGCCCTCCCACTGTACTAGCTTTTGCTCTAGCCCCAGCAGGCTCACTCTTACCCTGCAGGGTTTCAGGGCTTAGACTCACTTGCTTCCTCTGGGCTCCCACTTTTCCTCCCTTTCCTTATCTCAGAGTCCACTTACTCAGCCTGGTGGAAACTTCTCTACCACCAGATTCACTAACACCTCACAACACCTTTTTCTGCTTCTGACCCCATGTGGTTTTTTTTCCACTGTATTCCCAAGAGTAGATGAGTTGAACAGGTTTCTGAATGCAGAGAATGAAGTAGACATAACAGATAAAAAAGAAAAAAATGACTGGTCTTTACAAACTCAAGAAGTTCCCAATAAATTTAAGTTTCCCATAAATTTAACTTTTCACCAAGAGACTGACAGAATTCAGCAAAGCCCGAATACTCAATAACCACAGTGTGACAACGAACTGCTCCCATATCTCCTGCCAGTGGCCAGGAAAGACTGAGTGTGCTGCCTGAGATATTTCTCTTCCTCTAGAGACCTCCAGGCAGCACATCTATGTCTGCATTGAGTGTGGCAGCTCAGTGCACTCTAAGCTTTCTGGTCCAGGACCCAGGTTCAGTGTTTCTGTCCAGGTTTAGGCATAGCCCATATAATATCCCAGGGTATTATTTGGCTTCACTAGAGGGTCATGTGAGAATAGGTCATTGAACCACCCTGCTATAATCGCTTTATTCTCTGTATTACAAAACCTGACCCTAGAATTCCAGATAAACAAAATAATCTAATTACATGGGATCTTTCATGAGTTACTCAAAGTCCAACTCTCAAGCCAAGCTAATCCTTGATTCTCCAAGGCCACCCCTCTGATCCCTTGTTTTTGCAGAACTCTAGAAGCATTATTGAGTCAACAGCAATCCATTGGTATAGAATTTTGTTTTGTTTGCAGAAGGACAGGTTTGAACCATATGCCCCCTATGCTCAGGACTACCTCCTGACTTCAGCTCAAGGATCATTCCTTGATTGCAGGTCAGAGGACAATAGGGGATGGCAGAGGTCAAACCTAGCTAACCCTGTTGAGCAAGGCCAGCGCCTTACCTGCTGTGCTCTCCAGCCCCATTAGTACAAAATTTATGTAACAGCATTATTCCAGAAATACAGTACTAGAAGAACTGTCGTACAGCACAGGCATATTATTTTTCTTTTGGTTTGGGGGCCACACCCAGCAGCGCTTAGAGGTTATTCCTAGTTCTGCATTCAGAAATTGTTCCTGTTGCGGCCAGAGTGGTGGCACAGCGGTTTGCCTTGCACGTGGTGACCTAAGATGGACCAAGGTTCAACCCTCCGGTGTCCTGTATGGTTCCCCAAGTCAGGAGCAATTTCTGAGTGCATAGACAGGAGTTACCCCTGAACATTACTGGATGTGACCCCCCCCCAAAAAAAAGAAATTTCTCCTGTTAGGTTTGTGGAACAAATGGGATACTGGTGATTGAACCCAGGTATGCTGCATACAAGGCAAATGCCCTCCCCGCTGTGTTATTGCTCCAGCTTGGACTAGGGAAAGTTTTATAGCTTCCTATACTGCTACTGCATCCCTTTTCGTCATTGTGTTATTTTTAATTCTGCCCTAGATTCATCACTATTGTTTTATTTAGCATAGCAATATCTGTGCAGAACTATTAGTATTGAGTATTTGGGGGGGCATACCCCTTGATGCTCAGAGGTTACTGCGAGCTCTGTGCTCAGAAATCTCCCATGGCAGGATTGGGGGATCATATGGGATGCCAGGAATCAAGCCTAGGTCCCAGGTCAGCTGCATGCAAGGCAAACACCCTACTACTGTGCTATTGCTCTGGCCCCTAGAATTGTTCAGTGATCTGCCTAGCCCTCTTTAAAATTAAAAGTTAGGGGCTGGAGCAATAGCACAGCAGTAGGGCCTTTACCTTGTACATGGCCGATCCAGGATGGACCTGGGTTTGATTCCCGCATCTCATGCGGTTCCCTGAGCCTGCCAGGAGCAGTTTCTGAGCACAGTGCCAGGAGTTATCCCTAAGTGCTACCAGGTGTAGCCCAAACAAAATTAAATAAAATTTAAGAGTTATAGGTAGGCTGGGAAGGTAGCACAATGGGTTGGCACATGCCTGCATGCTGGGTTCCATCCTAAGCATCACACTCAGTCTTCTCCAGCATTGCCAGGATCCCTGATCACAACTAGACCTGAGTTCTGAACTGTCAAGTCCTCATCACCAAGCCAGGTATAGTCAGAAGTGACTGGGTGACTCCAAATACTCCAAAGCATATTTGGGGGGGGGGGGGGTTTGGGCCACACCCAGCGATGCTCAAGGGTTACTCCTGGCTCTGTGCTCAGAAATTATCCCTGCCAGGCTCAGGTCCCCAAAGGAAGCATGGTTGGTCACTGGTGACTTTACCCTTTTGGGCATCTGGTCTACCTCAGCTTAGAGAAAGTGACATTGATGTTCAGAGCCTCTTGAGATAGCCGTGTGGTACTGGATCCCCCCTGTTTCATGTGTTCCTTCTCCACCCTTTCTATTCCTCCTCTCCACTGATCATTGAAGTTTTCCAAACCTTTTCTTCTCGTGAAGGAATGTGGAGTTCAGCAATTACAGTGGCTCCATTTGCTTCAGATTGAGATCTTCCCTTCCTTTCACTCCCATTCATCCAGGACAGGGTTTGGAGACACAAAACTAGTGAACTGCCATTACCACAGCACATAATAGATCTGATTCTTGTTTACTCAGGATTACCACGTGGAATGGAATTAGAATCCTATTACCTTAGCCTTACTTATGGCTTCTAGCTTAGAGATCGTCTCTGCTTCTCACGTCCTCAGTTAACTACAGATCCTGGTCCTGCTGTATCAAGTTGAAAAGAAAGTTGAGGGGCTATGACTGCAGCTCAATGATAGAACACCTGCTCTGCAGACATGAAATCTTGAGTCTCCCTCTTATTCTTCAAATTGGGGTTGGGGGAAGTTGAGATAATGTGAGGAAGAACTTTAAAATGGCTTCTTTTCTTCTCCCACATTTCTGGAGTCCAGCAGGAACACAGGGAAATCTCATCATTCCTCTCAGGCACATACTCAGTAATGTATGTGCCAGCCTCCCTCCCTTTATCTCCTGGTTCTAGTTGCTAATCCTGGTCCTCTTATCAAACTAGAGTTGAAACTGGCTCTTTCAGGCTCATTATGTAACTTATCAGGCCAAACCATGCCTTCTGTTCTCTTTCAGTCCATATGAACTGGCAGACAGAACGTTGGCAAATACCTACCACTGAGCATACAAAACCAGTGATGTCTCATCTTATTGGGACACCTGTGTCACCTAGGGTAACTCCCTGCAGGCTGACTCCCCAGCTGTGCACAGAGTAGTCTGGGAAGTCTGTCTATCCCTTTACTGTCTGGACTCTTCTTTTTGTTTGTTTGTTTTTGGGGACACACCTGGCAGTGCTCAGGGTTATTCCTGGTTCTGGGCTCAGAAATCGCTCCTGGCAGGCACGGGGGACCATATGGGATGTCGGGATTTGAACCAACATCGATTCTGGGTTGGCCGCTTGCAAGGCAAATGCCCTACCGCTGTGCTATCTCTCGGCCCCTTGTCTGGACTTTTCATCTCCTGCTGCAGTTCTAGGCAAGGCCACCAATGTCCTCCAAATTTTTATCCCAGCTCTACACCAGGGCTCCTGCATGCTTCCACTCATAGGCCAACATGGCCACTTCACACAGATGCCTCAGGAACCATCCAACTTGCTGGTTCCAGCCCTGAGATGTGGCTTCTGGTGGATATGAACATGACTACTTGCCTTTTCCCTCTCACCCCCTCAGGGACTCCCTTAGTGCCCCCTTGTAAAAGTAGATCCTCCCAGCTAGGTCTGATCTGTTAGGTGTTTGGGGGTCTCAAACTCAATTTACCTGGGGGCCGCAGGAGGCAAAGTCAGGGTGAGGCAGGGCTGCATAAGGGATTTTGCTTACCGAATATTCGCAATAAAAAATCACATTAGTAAGGAAAAAAGTTGCATTAAACATTTGCATACCCCAAACGGAACTGCTCGGGGTATGCGAATGTTTAATGCGATATTTTTTTACTTATGCGATTTTTATTGCAATTTTTCGATAAGCAAATAATCGCGAATACTGCGATATTTGAAGGCCGGTCGCGGGCCACAAAATGTGCAAAGGGCCACAAACTGCCCGCGAGCCACGAGTTTGAGACCCCTGCTTTAAATTATTAACCTATAAATGAACAGCAGTAGCTATTTCTAGTGCCCAAAGAGCATATATAACATGCCAAGTCCCACAAAAACAGTATCATCCTAATTCCCAATAACTGGAAACTGCTCTACTGTCAGGTGGCTTGCCCGGATATAAGGCATCATTCCAAAGCTAATAGAAACCCAAACAGTAAAAAAGAAAAAAGTGGACAGTTCAGCCAGCATTGCTGATTATTTGCCCAGCATTATTCAGGGGTTATTCCTGGCTCTGTACTCAGGAATCACTCCTGGTGGTCTTTAGGGGACTCTATGGGATGCATTGGATGGGATCCAGATCAGTCACATGCAAGGGAAATGCCCTCCTCACTGTGCTATCTATGGCTTGGCCCTAAAAATGTCAGGCTTTTAAACTGATAATCATATAGATTTAGCGGCCATCCAGCAACTAATCAGTTCTTTGTGAGTCACCAAAAAATGACCTGTTCAGCGGGCTGGAGTGAGCACAGCGGTAGGGCGTTTGCCTTGCATGCAGCCGACCAGGACAGACCCAGGTTCGATCCCCCGGCATCCCATATGGTTCCCCAAGCCTGCCAGGAGCGATTTTCTGAGCACTGCTGGATGTGACCAAAAAACAAACCCAAAAAATGACCTGTTCAGAGGAACCCTGTGGTCCAGAATCTCAGATAGTCTTTTGGAAATAGACTCTTGATAGTACTCTTGAGAAAGAAGTTGCAAAAAAAAAAAGAGAAAGAAGTTGCTCCACCCTACCCCGGTACCATATTCTGAGGGAACTTCATTTTCCATGGAACTTGTGAGTACAGCCCAAGGACATAAATCTTGATGACATCTTAGACACACTCCACATTTAAGGACAGTCTCATGACCTTTCTCCATGAAGGTAGACTTCATAATCATGACATAACCCAGCAGTCATGTCTCCTCCCTCAGCTGGGAATTTTCTGATCCATCTGCTCTCAGTGAATTGGGCATACAGCCCTCGGACCACACTTTCTTGGTGAATAATGGGCCTTGTTTTTGTAGGCAGAGTGGTAAATGTGTCAAGCATGGTGAGTCTCCGAGCCCTTAAGAGCTGCAGCCCAGACCTGCAGCAGAAGTTCCGAAGCGACACCATCACAGAGGAGGAGCTGGTGGCCCTCATGAACAAGTTCGTGGAAGACACAAAGACTGGGAATCACCAGAAGATGGGCTGGCCCAACACCGCCTATGGTGTGACAAAGATAGGTGTCACAGTGCTGTCCAGAATCCAGGCCAGGAAGCTCAATGAGCAGAGGAAAGGGGATGGGATCCTTCTCAATGCCTGCTGCCCCGGCTGGGTGAGAACCGACATGGCGGGGCCCAAGGCCACCAAGAGCCCAGAAGAAGGAGCAGAGACCCCCGTGTACTTGGCCCTCCTGCCCCCACATGCTGAGGGCCCTCACGGGCAGTTTGTTATGGAGAAGAAAGTAGAACAGTGGTGAGCTCAATTCACCTGTCCAGGGCTCCATCCATGAGCCCCAGTTTATAGCTGTCCTGAGATAACTGATCTGCTGACAAAAAATAAATATATCTCTTCCCATACCCCTCCAGGGAGAATGTCCTTATGCGGGTACACACTGAGTTGCCTCCTAATTCTGTGATGTCTTCATGTGATTTCTTCAACATTGTGTAAATTGATGGCCAGGCTAAGTGAAGATGAATAGACAAATAAATGGTTCTTTATAATTCATTACTGTTGTCTATATGTGGAACCAGCTCTGAGCTAAAAGGCCATGAGAAAGCATAAGCTAACACAGGTGGAGAGACAGTTTGGACAGGCTACATTTCCTGCTTTGTAGATGGGCTAAGTTTTAAGTAGTGGTTTGTGAGAAACAACACTAAGCTTCGGGCAGTAGTACAGTACTTAGGGCACCCTGCCACTGTCCTACTACTCCGGCACCATTCCCTCTTTTTTTATTGTTGGTTTTTGGGCCACATTCAGCAGTGTTTAGGGCTTACTGTTTCTCCTGGCTCTGCACTAAGAAAACATTCTTGGTGGTGCTCAGAGGACCATAGGGGATGCCGAGGATCATACCTAGGTAGGCCAAATACAAGGCAAATGCCCTATCCACTGTACTACTGCTCCAGCCCCTTTTTGCTTTTGGGGCCATACCCAGCAGTTGTCAAAACTACTCCCAGCTTAGTGCTTAGTGAATTACCATTCCCTGCAAGGAAAGCATGTGCTCCGACCATTGAACTATCCCTCTATCCTGATAAAGTATCTTTATCAATAATGGTTGTTATATATACATATATATATATGTATATACAGTTTCTGCCACACTACCAAATATGTCTTCTCTTTCCATGGCAGATGTTAAACTGGTTGCCACGCACCAATGGTAGATTCATATAAGCAGTTAAAACATGAAAGCAGGGCCAGAGAGATAACATGGAGGTAAGGCATTTGCCTTGCTTGCAGAAGGATGGTGGTTCGAATCCCAGCATCCCATATGGTCCCCCAAGCCTGCCAGGAGAAATCCCTGAGCGCTGCCGGCAAAAAAAAAAAAAAAAAAAAAAAAAAAAATGAAAGCAGGGGCCACAGCAGTGGTGCAAACGGTAAGGCATCTGCCTTATGTGCGCTAGCCTAGGACATGCGCTAGCCTTCAATCCCCTAGAGTTCCATATGGTCCCCCAACCAGGAGAGAATTTTTTTTGTTTGTTTGGTTTTTTGGGCCACACCCATTTGATGCTTAGGGGTTACTCCTGGCTAAGCTTTCAGAAATTGCCCCTGGCTTGGGAGGACCATATGGGACGTCGAAGTCCTTCCTTGGCTAGCACTTGCAAGGCAGACACCTTACCTCTAGCGCCACCTCACAGACCCCATCCACCAGGAGAGATTTCTGAGTGCATAGCCAGGAGGAACCCCTACACTGCTGGATGTGATCCAAAAACCAAAAAGAAAAGAAAAAAAGAAATTTAGCACAGAGAGAGGGCATTTACCTTGCACTCGGCTGACCCAGGTTCTATCCCTGGCATCCCATGTGGTCTCCCAGGCCTGCCAGGAGCAATTTCTGAGCACAGAGCCTGGAGTAACCTGAGCATCAGTGGATATTGCCCAAAAACCAAAAATAACTTTCTTCTTTTTATTTTTTTATTTGGGCCACACTCAGTGATGCTTAGGAGTTAATCTGTCTATGCACTCAGAAATCGCTCCTGGTTGGGGGACCAAATGGGATGCTAGGGGATCAAACCACGGTTCGTCCTAGGTTAGGCACATACAAGGCAAACTCCCTACCACGTGTGCCACCACTCCCTAAATAAATAAATTTAAAGAAAGTGAGGCTTGGGGCTGGAGATATAGCACAGTGGCGTTTGCCTTGCAAGCAGCCGATCCATGACCTAAGGTGGTTGTTTTGAATCCCGGCGTCCCATATGGTCCCCCGTGCCTGCCAGGAGCTATTTCTGAGCAGACAGCCAGGAGTAACCCCTGAGCATCGCCGGGTGTGGCCCAAAAAACAAAAAACAAAAACAAAAACAAAAAAAAAAAAAGGAAAGAAAGTGAGGCTTATGGGTAGGAGTGAGAATTCAGTTGGTTGGGATCCTGCCTGGATTGTGGCCAACCTGACTTTGACTCCTGGCACCTTTTTGATCTTTCACACATGGCCACAAGTGATTCCTCAAAATCCTATTCTTACTTTTTGTTTTGTTTTGTTTTTGTTTTTGGGTCACACCTCAGGGGTGCAAAAGCACTCAGGGGTTACTCCTGGCTCCATGCTCAGAAATCACCCCTGGCAGTCACAGGGGACCATATGGAATACCGGGATTCGAACCACCGTCCTTCTGCATGAAAGGTAAATGCCTTACCTCCATGCTATCTCTCCGGCCCCCTATGCTTACTTTTTTTGATAAGTCTTCATACTGTTTTCCAAAGAGGACATCATTCCCATATACAATCGATGAGGGGGCCAGAGTGATAGTGCAGAGGACAGGGCTCTTGCCTTGAACGTAGCTGACCTGAGTTCTATCCTCTGTAAGGTGAACCTTAGCTGAAATCTTAAACAAAGGTGGTGCCCTGACTTCTTCCCAGTAACCTCTTCCTTTGATATGTAAAAACCCACCTAGATTACAGGACCTCCCCCCACCCTGGTGGAATTTAATTCTGCAGAATAAAGAAAGAGAAGTTCTGACTTTTGGGAGGGTGCAGAGAGAGGACATGAGGTGAAAAATAGGCTGACTAATAAATCTTGTCCTCACTGGCTTGGTATCATTTCTCTGCTGTGCTATCCTGTTTCATCAGACCCGTCCTCCCTAAAGGGTTAGAAACATGACATTTGGGGCGGTCTCACCACTCATGGATATTTTTTTACAATCCTCAACATCCCATAGGGTTCCCCAAGGACCACCAGGAGCCATTCCTGAGTGCAGAGCCAGGAGTAACCACTGAGCACTGCCATGTATGGCTCCAAAAAATAAAAAATAAGATTCCCATTCCTACCATATCCTCTCCAAAATCCATTATCCATTTTTTTCTGACCTTTTTCATAGAAGCCTTTCTCCCTAGTGTGAGATGATATGTCATGCTCATTTTGACTTGCATTTCCCAGAACACTAACTCAAAAATACGTATGCAAACTTCTATTCATAGCAGCAATTAATACAAAATAGCCAGATATGGGAACAAGTTAAATGTTGAAGAACAGCAGGCAAATGAATAAAGAAAGTGTGATCCCTATACACAGTGGGATGTTACTTGGTTATGAGAAGGAAAAAAGAAATATTGCAGGGCCGGAGAGACAGCACAGCGGTGAAACGTTTGCCTTTCATGCAGCTGACCCAGAATGAAAGGTGGTTCAAATCCCGGTATCCCATATGGTCCCCCAAGCCTGCAGGAGTGATTTCTGAGCACAGAGCCAGGAGTAACCCTTAAGTGCTGCTGGGAGTGACAAGAAAGAAAGGAAAGAAAGAAGAAAGAAAGAAAGAAAGAAAGAAAGAAAGAAAGAAAGAAAGAAAGAAAGAAAGAAAGAAAGGAAGGAAGGAAGGAAGGAAGGAAGGAAGGAAGGAAGGAAGGAAGGAAGGAAGGAAGGAAGGAAAAAGAATTATTGCAAAGTGGTGCAACTTAGATAGAACCAGAGTGTATTATACTGAGCAAATTAAATAAGGGATAGAATGATAGTCTGGAACAATAGTACAGCAGGGACCTGGGAGGACACTTGCCTTGCAACCCAGGTTCAATCTCTGGCATCCCATATGGTCCCCCAAGCACTGCTATGGGTGATTCCTGAGAGCGGAGCCAGGAGTAATCCCTGAGCAACCAGGTGTGTCAAAAGCAAACGCAAAACAACAAACAAGCAAATAAAAAAAATAAAAAAATAAAAAAGATAGAAGGTCCATTGGGTTGTTCCATACATTATAATGCAACTCCTCCAGGAAAAGGTGTCCGGAGCAGGGTAGCCATGAATAATTAATAATCCAAGCCAGGCATAAGGGTGAAAATAGGATCGGAATGTTTCCAACCTCCTGGTGTGGAGCTGGCCAAAACCAACAATTTTTATTGCCATTCAGTCTACCCCCAGGCCAGGGGAGGGCCCAGTAACAGCCAAAGTACCTAAATGGAGCAAATGAAATCTCGGTGGGTTTTTCCATTTCAAAAGTCCTGGGAGGAAGGACTGAGGGAGCAGAAGTCTTTGTGTTGGAATAAAATAAGGTATTACCTAACTGAGGACAAATGCTGAATGATCCTACTCCTCTGCAGTGCATAGAGAATCAAAGAAAGAGAATACTCTGCAGTCAGTGATGACAAATCCTAGAAGTTTGACCAGTTAACCAACAGTACGGGTTAGGCAGTAGAGAAAGCAGAGAGGACAGCCAAGTCCTCACCCAGCCGAAGCCACGCCTGCTGCACCCATCACCCACAGTCTTCGCTTCACCAACAGCCCGGCTTCATCACTCCTCTACGGCTCTTTGCAGAGACACCAATCTGACCAATCCAGGTATGCCGGTATTTGGGCTAACTTCACCAGGAATTTTATGGAGTGAGTGCGGCCACCCTCTCCCGCTCCCCTGCCTTCTCATAATTCCAAAAGTGCTGGCAGCTGAAACCATGCCCCACAAAAGCCTCAGTATCAGCAATAGTGCTTGGAATTCCTGGGCCACACAGCTGTACAATTTGCAGCTGCACAATTCCATTTCTGTTTATACTGTCTCCCCTTAGGAACAAACCAATTTGGCGGCCATTGTTTCACTGAAGACACCTAATGTTCCAAATGAAGTAACAGAATGGTTACCTAGCAACAAGAGCTTACTAAATCTTCTGACAATGACTTAATGACCTCATTGGAGATGCGATAATTTTTACAAATTTGTTTATTGTACTCTTTATTTTTCCTCTTCCTCTTCCTTTTTTTGTTTGTTTGTTTGTTTTGGGACCACACCTTGGCAGTGCTGAGGGGTTACTCCTGGCTCTGCTCAGAAACCACTCCTAGTAGTCTTGGGGGACCATTTGGAATGCCTGGGATCGAACCAGGGTCGTCTGCATGCAAGGCAAATGCCCTACCACTGTGCTATCACTTCAGCCCCTTCCTCTTCCTTTTTAAAAAAATCTCTTTTCTTTTTTCTGTTTCTTAATTTATTCACTTTTTTTCTTTTTAAATAATTTCTTTCCCATTTACCTGGAAATAAAGGTATTATGATCAGCTATTCAACTATTAAAAAAAGTAAAGTAAGGGGCCGGGTAGGTGGCGCTGGAGGTAAGGTGTCTGCCTTGCAAGCGCTAGCCAAGGAAGGACTGTGGTTCGATCCCCCGGCGTCCCATATGGTCCCCCCAAGCCAGGGGCGATTTCTGAGCACATAGCCAGGAGTAACCCCTGAGCGTCAAATGGGTGTGGCCCAAAAAAAACAAAAAACAAACAAACAAAAAAAAAAAGTAAAGTAAATTTTTTAAAAAGTTTAAGTGAGTGTCTAGACATAAAGCTAAGCAGGATGAGCTCATGCTTTGTATGTTTAGAGGTCTGGGTTTAACCCCTCTGTCACATGTTCCCTGCATAGTCCCAGAGCCATGAATAGCCCGGAAGCACTATCTGGTATGCCTCGGTCCAAAAAAGCAAACAAACAAACAAACAAAACAAACAAAAAACAAACAAACAAACAAAACAACCAAGTATACAAACAGAGTAAGATTTTTTTTTTCAGTGTAAGATTTTTTTTTTCTTTTTCTTTTTTTTTTTTTTTTTTTTTTTTGGGCCACACCCGGTGACGCTCAGGGGTTACTCCTGGCTATGCGCTCAGAAGTCGCTCCTGGCTTGGGGGACCATATGGGACGCCGGGGGATCGAACCGCGGTCCGTCTCCTAGGCTAGCGCAGGTAAGGCAGGCACCTTACCTCGAGCGCCACCGCCCGGCCCGTCAGTGTAAGATTTTTTAACTTTAAAAAGTTCCCCCTTTGACAGGGCAGTGAATTTCCTTCTGCTTTTGTTTATTTTGGAAAGTGATATCTCAACTCTCTGCTGAGGAACAGATACTGCTATGGCAAAGCAACTTTATTTCTCTCTCTCCCTGATACCTTGAAAATAACCCTTTGAAATACCTGCTACTGTGACCTAGAGCAAATGAACAAATGAGCCAGAAAGCACAACTTTATAGGGCCTGAGCAATAGCACAGCAGGGAGGGCGATTGCCTTGCAAGCGGCCCACCTGGGTTCAATCCCTGGCATCCTATAAGGTCCCCCACAGGAATGATTTCCGAGCACCCAAAACAAATAAGCAAAAAAAAAAAAAAAAAAGACCCACAATTTTACAGCTGGTGATAGACATCTAGGAACAGAAACACTCAAAAGAATGTCTCTTTCCTTGCTGGGCACTCATGGGGTGCAGCCGACGGTTATTGGGTTCAGGGTGATCAGGAAGGGAGGGAGTTTCAATCTTCAGAATTCTCAGAATAATCCTTACTTAGCCTGCCTCCTTGCTCTATCAACCAGAAAAGAAGTCCCTTCTCACCTGCAGTGCAAGGTGAATGACCTTCTGGAACTTTCTCCTTCACCCACCCTAGCTAGAAGGCAGGGAGGGACAGAGGTGGGGCTTCAGCCAGAACCCAGAACTCTTAAGCTGCAGAGCTGCTGTTTCTGTAGCCACAAGTGACCTGGGTGAGTCCACGACCCTGCTGGCTGCACTATGCCGTCCAACAAACAAGTGGCGCTGGTGACCGGGGCCAACAGGGGCCTGGGCTTCAACCTGGTGCGGGAGCTGTGCCGGCAGTTCTCCGGGGATGTGATGCTCACGGCGCGGGATCCAGGCCGGGGCCAGGCGGCCGTGCAGCAGCTGCAGGCCGAGGGCCTGAGTCCCCGCTTCCACCAGCTGGATGTCAACGACCTGCAGAGCATCCGCACCCTGCGCGATTTCCTCATCAAGGAATACGGGGGGCTCGACGTCCTGGTGAACAACGCGGGCATCTTTCTGTGTAGTAAGTGGAGGCAGAGAAAAGGCTTCCACGGGTGTTGAGGCTGATTCCTTTAAAGTCTGAAAATACAGGATGTAGGGCTGGCTGTTCTCATTAGGGGGCAAAGTTCTTTCAGATCCACCCAGTCTGGTGTACAGAGGGCATAGTGCCACCCCAGGGCAAACTCCTCAACACTGTAGGTGTTTTTGGCTGGAGGGCAGCTGGGTGGGGATGTTGAAGGCCAAAGGTTGGCTGCTTAGAGCTGCCTGCAAGAGCCAGGGGTCCAACCTGTAGCTTCCACAAGCTAGTCCAGTGATTGGGATTTGAACTTCTTTTGAAATAAATAATAGGGACCCGGAGAGAGGGCGTTTGTCTTGCACTCTGCAGACCTAAGATAGACCTGGGTTTGATTCTCGGCATCCCATATGGTCCCCCAAGCCAGGAATGATTTTTTGAGCGTTGGGCCAGGAGTAACCCCTGAGCGGCGCCGAGTGTGCCCCCCGCTAGAAAAATTGAAATAAAGAATAGAAAGATGGAAGGGGCGGGCTGAGTAATAGCACAGCAGAAATGGAGTTTGCCTTGCATGCCGTGGACCTGAGTTTGAAATGCGGCTTTCCTATGGTCCCGTAAGCCTGTCAGGAGTGGTTTGGGGTTTCTTTGTTTTGTTTTGGGGACACACCCGGTGATACTCAGGGGTTACCCCTGGCTATGCGCTCAGAAATCGTTCCTGGCTGAAGGACCTTATGGGATGCCTGGGGATCGAACCGCTGTCTTCCTAGGCTAGCGCGGGCAAGGCAAACGCTATACCGTTTTGTTTGCATCACCACTCCAGCCCCAGGAGTGATTTTTGCACAGAGGCAAGAGTAACTCCTGAGCACCGCCAGGCATACCTTCCACCATAAAAAGTTTTTATTTTGCAATGGTCCAGACAGAGTACAGCGTTCTTGTCTCATATGTAGACATACCCAGGCTTGATCTTTTAGTACTGCACTGTGTCCCCTGTGTGAGGTCAGGGGTGTAAATTCCTGAGCACAAAGCCAGGAGTAAGCTCTCTAAGCATCATTGATGGGCCAAGAACCAAAAAAAAAAAAAAAAAAAAAGAAGAGGAGGAGGAGGAGAAGGCAAGGAAGGAAGGGAGGAGGTGGAGAGGAGGAAAGGAGAAGGAAAGAAGGCGGCAAAGGGAAAGGAGGAGGAAGAATTGTGGCAAAGAATGGCGCACAGTCCCCTCCCTTCACCCGCATCTCCATCCGTGTTCAATGACCATGGACACAATTTTAATTGAACCCTGGCATGACTGGGAATTCACCAGGTTTTACTTGTCATCGTCGTCCCCCCAAAAAGTGAGGGAGGTGGAGGTCTCGTTCTATGGCTTTTGACTACATGACTTTTCTCTGCTTTCTCCCCCTGCAATGCAGATAGTAATCCCAAATTATCATTTCCTGATGAAGCTGAGTTGACTTTGAAAACAAACTTCCATGGCACCAGAAACGTCTGCATGGAGCTGCTGCCTCTCTTGAGACCTGGAGGTGAGCGAGAGGAATAAGCAGAGGGTGGTGTAGGTGGGACCATTGGACCCCAGGCTCGTGCATTCCAGGGCCTGCTGCCCTCTGCCCTCAGTGTCACTCGGGTGGCAAGTCTCTGATCGGTTCTCTCTGCCCACCTCCCCAAGCCCTTGAGGAGTGATCCTTACACAATAGACTTATCTTACAGAGTTTGGTTTTGTTTGGTTTAGGTGTGGGAGCACACCTGGTAGTGCTCAGGGCTTATTCCTGGCTGTCTACATTCAGGAGTTACCCCTTGGAGAACCTGTGAGATACCAAGGATAGAACCCAGTTGGTGCTATGCACAGCAAATGTCCTTCCCAGCTGTACAAGGGCTCTGACCCATCTAACAGGGTATTAATATCTCAGCCTGACTTGTTCTGTGCCTCTCCTACATTCAGTTCTCTAGACATTCCCTACCCCCCCCCTTTTTTATCTTCAGATCGTCTTACTCAGCATGTTGGAACTTTCTGTACCACCAATTCATAAGTTCTCCCTATGACCTGTCACCTGTCTAGATTTGCAAAACTCTCCTTATGCTAATGTTCATGTTCTCTCTCTCTCTCTCTGTATATATATATATATCATGCTCCCCACTAAAATAAACATGTTCAGAAGACAGTCATCTTTTCCCCCAACTCCTTTTGCTAATTGACCAAACCACTTATTCTCCAGGATCCTTAAGGTGACCTAGCTCCACCCTCACCACGTCCTAGGCCAGATTCTAAATCCTGTTCAGTAGCCACAAAATTTGGGGGAGGGGCATACCCAACAGCACTCAGGAGTTATTCCTGCCAGGTTCAGAAACCATATGGGATGTTGGAGATCAAACCCAGATTGGCTGCATGCAAGGCAAATGCCCTCCCTGCTGTGCTAATGCTTTGGCCACTTGACAAGGATATTGTTGAATCTCCACATGACTTTTCCCAGTTTTCTTTTTTTGTTTTTGGGCCACATCCTGTGGCACACAGGGGTTACTTCTGGCTCTCTGCTCAGAAATCACTCCTGGCAGGCACCAGAGACCATATGGGATGCCGGGATTCGAACCACCATTGGTCCGGGGTCAGCTGCTCCCAAGGCAAATGCCCTACTGCTGTGCTTTCTCTCTGGCCCCTTTCCCAGTTTTCTTTTCCTGGGTAATATCTCATGTCATAGCATTGAAATTAAACAACAACTTAGAATCAGGGTCAGAGAGATAGTACTTGTCTTGCATGTAACCAATTCTGGTTTGATTCTCAGCATCACATAGGGTCCCCCGAGCCCTGCCAGGGTTGATTCCTGAGCACAGAGTCAGGAGTCAGCCCTGAGCACTGCTGGGTGGGGCCTAAATCCCCTCACCCTAATATAACCAAATACCAGTATCATTTCAGTTTTCATAAATTTATAGATATTAATTTGTATCTCAGTTTTTATAAATCTAGAGGTATTAATTTGTGTCCCAGTATATAGTCTATTCTCAAGCACGGTCTATGTGCATTTGACCAAAATATAAACCCAGTTGTTTGAGCATAAAATACTCTATAAAAGTTGATTAAACCTACATATTCTAGTTAGCAACTTAAAGCTATTCCATACTTTTTTATTCTTTGTGATCTGCTCACAGCTGTAAGTGACTTAACATCATGGGGTGTGTTGCTCAAGTTTACTGGGTGTGTTGGTTGTTCTTTTTTTTTATGAGGGGGGACACACCCAGCAGTGCTCAGGGGCCACTCCTGGCTATGCTCTCAGCAATTCCTCCTGATAGTACTCCAGGAATCAAATGGAATGGCTGGAAATTGAACTGCAGTTGGTACCACTTTTTGATTCTGTTATAGTTTTCAGTTATATTTTTGGGGGGTTTTTGGGTCACACTTGGCAGCGCTCAGGGGTTATACCTGACTCTATGCTCAGAAATCACTCCTGGCAGGCTCAAGGACCATATGGGATGCCGGGATTCGAGCCATCGCCCTTCTGCATGCAAAGCAAATGCCTTACCTCCATGCTATCTCTCCGGCCCTAATTTTTTTAATTTTTGGGGGGAGTTTTGAGTTTTCAGTTATATTTTGGTACATATGTGGTGCATATATGTTAATAAGTGTGATCTTTCTACTGCAGTGAGCCCCTAATCTTTCATTTTTTAATTTTTTTGTTTGTTTGTTTTGGGGGCCACACCCAGTGGCATTCAGTGGCTCTGCACTCAGAAATCGCTCCTGGTAGGCACAGGGGACCATATGGGATGCTGGGATTCGAACTCTCAGTTCGAACTGTCATTCCTGGGTCGGCCACTTGCAAGACAAATGCCTTACCACTGTGCTATCTCTCCAGCCCCCATTTTTAATTTTAATTTTATTTTTAATTTTTAATTGTGAAATTAAAAAATTATACACGATTGGGCTTCAGGCATACAATTTTCAACACCAATCCCTCCCCCCATCTCTACTTTCCTCTACCAATGCCCCCCTCAGCTCACCCCCATTTGCCTACCACTCACCAGTCTTAGGCCCTTAATCTTTTTTGTTTGTTTTGTTTTGTTTGGGCCACAATCTTCAGTGCTCAAGGTCACTCTTGGCAGTATTCTGGGGGCCATATGGGATGCTGGGGATTGAACCCAAAGCAAACAAACACCTTACCTGCTGTGCTATTGCTCCAGCCCCTTAAGTCCTTAATCTTTATGGAATGTTTGTCTCTATTTATTATTACAAATGTGTTATCTCACTTGAGCCCCCTGGGTTGGTTGTTTTTTTTTTGGGGGGGGGGGTTGGGTCACACTCAGCTGTGCTTAGTGCTTACTCCTGGTTCTGTGTTTAGGGACAACTCCTCTCTGGCTCAAAAAACTATATGGGGTGTCAGGGATAAAGCCCAAGTCAGCCACATGCCAAGTTAAATGCTCTACACACTATACTATACCTCTGTTTCCTGATAGGAGCTTTTTTAAAGGTTATCTTTTCTCGGGCTGGAGTGATTGATAGCACAGTAGTAGGGCATTTGCCTTGCATGTGGTGTTAGGGTTTGAGTCTAGACGGTGCTGAGAGTCAAAGACCACTTTCAATAATGCAAGATGCAAAGAGAATTTATTCAACTACCCAAGGTCCAAGTCTCACCCAATTTAGGAAGTCTTGACAAGGACCTCGAGTCAAATCTTCAAGCAGTTTATATAGAAATCGCAAGCATTAACAGAACAGTTATTTCATTGCATAGATGTCTTAATGCATCACGATTTTTCTGGCTCAACTTTGATTGCCTAGGGATACTCTGATTCCAACTTTGGTTGTCTAGGGATACTCCAATTCAAACCCTGGCTATCAAGGGATACTCTGATTCAAACTTTTTGTCAAGGGATACTGATTCAAATCCTGGCTGGCAAGGGATACCTGATTCAAACTTTGATTGTCAAGGAGCCTTTGGTTGTTAAGGGAGCCTTATCAGATAGAACATTCCAAGTTCATTCAACCCCTAGTTCCTCATTCCTGGAGGTTCACCAGCTTTGGTTTTATTTCTGAGTTAACTCTTCTTGTCTCAAAGAACTACTTCACTGAAGTGATTGAACCCAAGGGGCTTTGGTTCTTACATTCCCCCCCTTGTCTTTGTATCACAGGAGGGATCATTCTCGTACTAGGATCTAGAGGTTCTAGTTCAAATATAGCATTAGACAAACAGTTATGGTGGGTTGTCAACTCAGTGAGAGGTGATTAGGCATCTTGAGATACAGGTACATGTGCCATTTAGCTGTCTGTTCACTGCTGTTTAGCTGAGCCTTGTCTTTCTACCTCAAAACTGCAGCTTGTAGCAGTTCCTTAAGCAAACAGAGTCATTTCATTGTACAGAAGCCAAAGCAATGTCATCTCTAAGAAAAGGCACACTGTATTCTTTTTTTTTTTTTTTTTTTTTTTTTTTGGTTTTTTGGATCACACCCAGCAATGCTCAAGGGTTACTTTTGGCTCTATGCTCAGAAATCGCTCCTGGCAGGCAATGGGGACCATATGGGATGCCGGAATTTGAACCAATGACCTTCTGCATGAAAGGCAAATGCCTTACCTTCATGCTATCTCTCTGGCCCCTGCACACTGTATTCTAACATCAACATTTATGGTTGTTTCACCTCAGGCAATAATTACACCTCAGTAGTGGAAAATATTGTGCAGCACAATCAGAAAACAAAGTTTAAGGAAGGGATCTCCAGGGTGATCCACAAATCCTCCATCCACAGCCTGGGGAATAGTCCAAGTACAGTTCACAAATAAATCAGACATTTTTTTTTTTTTTTTTCGGTTTTTGGGTCACACTCTGCAGCACTCATGAGTCACTCCTGGCTCTACGTTCACTCCTGGCAGGCTCTGGAGACCATATGGAATGCTGGGATTCGAACCACCATCTTTTTGCATGCGAGGCAAACGCCCTATCTCCATGCTATCTCTCCGGCCCCCATTCATTCATTCTTGCCAGTCGTCCTGCAGCCACTGCTGTCGGCTGGTACCTCAGGATGATTTTTATTCTGCCCTAGTTCTAGAAGTTGAGTCAAATGAATGTGCATGGGGTATAATTCTGCTTGGCGAGGAGAGAGGAGATTCCTTTGGAAAGAATGTTTCCATAACTTAAATAGCTGTTTCTCTGGGCCTCTTTCAAGAGAACTGCCTCTTACACCTGGTGTTAATTCTTTTACCCTTAACATTTCTGGAAGTCACAATCTTTGCTCCATCTTTATCTATACTACCCATCCCCTTTAAATGTCAGTGTCCAGTTGGTACTTGCACCAACCTCTGAGGTATATAGACATAATTTCCAGTTGATGTCAATGGCCTTTGCTCATTGAATTCCTATAGTCCTTTTTTGCCCTTATTCTCCTGGAAAAGGGGGAAAAGAGAGAGTGGATGAAGGTCCATCTTCTGTAACTTTTTCAAGCTGGCAAGAAACTGTAAACCCTACCTCACGCTACCTTACTTGTTAAGAGGCCATTAAAAGGTTGGATTCTGCAGTTTTCACACCTGAAAAAGATTAGATCGATTAGGCAGGGGGATATTATTTTCCCAATAATTTTTGTCATCTGTGAAGTCACGCTACCAGCCTTCCTCAGGATATGCTCCCTAGTGTTACAGATGTTGACTGGGCTCAGTAACAGCTCTGAGTTATTTCTACTGCTGTTACTTCTCCTTACTTCTCCTATTCAGGTTATGTTTTCACATAAAGACTAGTGATTGCTTTTAGTTCCTTTCACATAGGTTACCCAAGAGGAGTGGACTAATTTCCCACTAGAATAAATTTTAATTCTATTATAGAAAAAAAGATAGTTTCTCTCCGCCTTCACTTTGAACCGTGCCAAATAGTTCCTGGCTTGTTCCTTTGCATAAACACAGAAATGCTGGAGAAATCTCCATTTGGGGCACCCCATTTCATACAAAGAATTTCTGGGGAAATTCTTAAAGATAGAGCAGGTAAATTTCCACTAAAGGCATTAAGACTTACATGTCAGGGCCAGAGCGATAGCACAGCAGGAGGGTGTTTGCCTTGTATGCAGCTGACTCAGGAATAACGCTGGTTCAATTCCTGGCATCCCATATGGTCCCCCAAGCCTGCCAGGAGCAATTTCTTGAAACAGTAGGCACAATAACAACAACAACAACAACAACAAAAAAGACTTACGTGTCATGTCAGGGTTCCCCAGATTTGGCCAATGTAAAAATGAGGCATAGGAGGCAGCAGTCAGATCAATATTCTAAGCCAGGGAATGCCTTGGTCCTCTCATCCTCTGGAGAAGTGTCCTGAGCCTGTCCCACCCTGCTCTGGGTGTCCTCTGGAACTTTTTTTGGGGGGGGTCACACCCGGCAGTGCTCAGGAGTCTCTCCTGGCTCTACACTCAGAAATCGCCTTGAGCAGGCTTGGGGTACCATATGGGATGCTGGGATTCGAACCACCGTCCATTTGCATGCAAGGCAAATGTCTTACCTCCATGCTATCTCTCTGGCCCCTCAATGAACTTTCTTAGACTCATGATTTTTTTTTTTTTTTTGGTTTTTGGTTTTTGGTTCACACCCGGTGGCACTCAGTGGTTACTCCTGGCTCTGAGTTTAGAAATGCTTCTGGCAGGCATAGGGAACATATGGGATGCCAGAATTCGAACCACCATCTGTCCTGGGGCCAGAGTGATGGCACAGCAGTAGGGCGTTTGCCTTGCAAGCAGCTTACCTAGAACAGACCGCGGTTCCATCCCCAGCGTCCCATACGGTCCCACAAGCCAGGAGTGATTTCAGAGCTCATAGCCAGGAGTTACCCCCTGAGCATCACCCAGTGTGGCCCAAAAACAAACCAAAAAAAAAAAAAAAAAAAAAAACACCATCCATCCTGGATCAGCTGTGTGCAAGGCTAAAGTCCTACTGCTCTCTCTCCAGCCCCTCAAAACCTTTATCTTTTTTTTGTTTTGTTTTGTTTTGTTTCTTTTGGGTCACACCCGGCAGCACTCAGGGGTTACTACTGGCTCTTCGCTCAGAAATTGCTCCTGGCAGGCTCGGGAGACCATATGGGATGCTGGGATTCAAACCACCGTCCTGCATGCTAGGCAAACACCTTACATCCATGCTATCTCTCCAGCCCCTAACCATATTTCTTATGAAAGTTGTGTTTCCTTTAGCCAGTAAACAGTTGATTTTTTGTTGGTTTGTTTTTGGTTTTTGGATCACACCTGGCGGAACTCAGGGGTTACTCCTGGATCTGAGCTCAGAAATCGCTCCTGGCAGGCTCGGGGGACCATATGGAAAGCTGGGATTCAAACCGCCATCCATCCTGTGTTGTTTGTGTGCAAGGCAAATGCCTTACCGCTGTGCTATTACTCCAGCCCAAAACTTTTTTTTTGGTGTTTTGGCTCATACCCGGCAGTGCCCAGGGGTTACTCCTGGCTCTCAGAAATCGCTCATGATGGGGGGGGGGGGGAGGGAATAGCTCAGTGGTAGAGCATTTAACTGTAGAAATTGCTCCTGACAGAAATTGCTCACGGGGGACCATATGAGATGCTGGGATTCAAACCATCATCTGTCCTGATCTGCGTGCAAGGCAACACCCTACCGCTGTACTATCTCTCCGACCAGTTGATTTATTTTATTCATTAAACCTTAATTAGTAAATTTAATTATTGGGTTTTTTTTGGGGACCTATACCCAACAGCACTTAGGGGTTACTCCTGGCTCTACACTCGGAAATATTCCTCTCAGGCTCGGGGGACCATATGGGATGCCCAGTATCAAACCTGGGTTGGTCATGTACAAAACAAACACTCCACCCTCTGAGCTATCACTCCAGCCCGCAAATATAAGTTTTTATTGGCACTTTATTATTTGTTTTTAAGGTGTTTTCTTACACTGGGTATATAGCTGAATGATAAAGCATCTGCCTTTCATCTGTGAAGTCCTAGGTTTAATTCCTAGGTTCAATCCCTGGCAATACACACTTTTTTATTTGTTTTTTCTTATTTTGTTTTTCGTTCTTTTTTGTTTTGTT
Source organism: Suncus etruscus (assembly GCF_024139225.1). Taxonomy (NCBI): domain Eukaryota; kingdom Metazoa; phylum Chordata; class Mammalia; order Eulipotyphla; family Soricidae; genus Suncus; species Suncus etruscus. The sequence continues at coordinate 40,329,673 of NC_064860.1, read as the reverse complement.
TTGTTTTTTTGAGCTACACCTGGTGGTACTCGGATTACTTTTGGCTCTGCTCTCAGAAATTGTTCCTGGCAGGCTCAAGGGACCATATGGGATCCAAGAATCGAACCACCATCTCTGTCCTGGGTCAGCTGCATGCAAGGCAAACACCCTCTTGCTGTGCTATCTCTCCAGCCCTGCTTTTGTTTTTCCAATAGATTTTTCCACTGTAGTTTAACTTCATCTTCTTTTTTTGGTTTTTGGGTCACACCCAGCGATGCTCAGGGGTTACTCCTGGCCGTCTGCTCAGAAATAGCTCCTGGCAGGCACGGGGGACCATATGGGACACCGAGATTCAAACCAACCACCTTTGGTCCTGGATCAGCTGCTTGCAAGGCAAACGCCGCTGCGCTATCTCTCCGGGCCCTTAACTTCATCTTCATGTGTTAGGTTGGGAGTTCCTTCTCCAGTGTGGTATTCTTCTGTAGCTTTCCTTTCACAGATGTCATGAAAGTTTTTACTTCTTTGGGTTTTTTGTTTTTTCATTTTGGGGCCACATCTGGCAGTTCTTAGAGGCCACTTCTGCCTTTATGCATAGAAGTACCTCAGAAAAGGACCTGATACTATGCCAGGGATCAAACCAGCGTCAATCACATTCAAGGCAAGCTCCTTACCTGCCATTCTATCTCTCTCACCTGTTGTAATATTTAGATGGAAATATCTATACTTGGGCCAGAAACAAAAACAAACAAAAAACAGGAAGGAAGGAAGGAAGGAAGGAAGGAAGGAAGGAAGGAAGGAAGGAAGGAAGGAAGGAAGGAAGGAAGGAAGGAAGGAAGGAAGGAAGGAAGGAAGGAAGGAAGGAAGGTCTATACTTGGGTTAGGTGGCTTGATCCTGCATTCGGATTAGTGAGTTACATTTTCACTTTTCTCTTCTCAGCCACTGTGTTGAACAATCATAGTGTATCAGAATTTCCATGTGGAAATGTGTTTTTTTCATCTTATAAGACTGAGGCCAGCTTGGAGGTAGCAAATCACTTTAGTTTATTCATCTGTAAACGTTTTATCATTTCCTAGATTCTAAATGGTGTCATATTCTTGGCTAAAAATTTTTTTTTTCCTTCCCCAAAGAATTGTGAATATCTTGTGTCACTTCCTTCTGCTGTGTCTGTTGAAAACTCCGTGAATAATCTTATTCCAGGCCAAACTTTTCCCCATCAGCACTGAGGTGTGGGTGAATGGGGGTCACCAGGATCTCACAGGCTCTAGGACCTTTGTGGTTCTGGGGATCAAACCTTACTCAGGCCCAAACATAGATCCATCATTTTCAGCTATTGACATGGGAAAATATGTAGTAAAAATATGGTATACCAGAATCTTATTTTACGTGTTACTTAATATCATGGGGTGTGTTGCTCAGGTTTACTGGGTTTTTTGGTTGTTCCTTTTTTATTTATGGGGAGGGACACACCCAGCAGTGTTCAGGGGCCACACCTGGCTATGCACTCTGGAATTTCTCCTGATAGTGCTCAAGAAATCAATTAGGATGGCTGTAAATTGAATCCAGGTCAATTGTATGTAAGACAAGCACCTTTCTCACTGTACTATCATTCAGACCAAAGTTCAGTTATTTGGTGTTTTTACTAACCCATCCTGCAATATCTATTTCCTTATTCCCTGCCTAAACTCTGTTACCTCTCCTCCCTGCAGGCTCCAGCTCCCTCCAATCACCTAAGGTTGCCGTCACTCCCCCTTCTCAACTATTGCTATTGTTGCTGCAATAACCAGGGTCTCTCTCTCTCTCTCTCTCTCTCTCTCTCTCTCTCTCTCTCTCTCTCTCTCTCTCTCTCTCTCTCTCTCTCTCTCACACACACACACACACACACACACACACACACACACAGTTGTGGTGTTCCAAAGGGGACCAGTCCCTTGTAGAGATACTCACTGAGAGCCATACCACATTGTGGAGAATGTGCACATGAACTCAGCAGGGGCATTGGGGTACTCCCACACTTGCCCACCAGGGACGTACCCCTGTGAACAGAGCACATATCCCCTAAGTTCCAGGACTCACACATGCCCAGCTACATATGGGAAATGGTACCCACTATTGTGATTCTCAAGGAGTCACAGACAGCAGAGCACATGGGCAGCCCTGAGATTTGAACTCATAAACTGACCCTTACAAGACAGGCACATTCAGCCATTGAGCTGTCCCCAAGCCTTCTTCTCTTGTATGTCTAAGAAATGATATCTCCACCCCTTCCTTGCCTTCCAGTTCAACATCTTACTACATGGTCCCTTAAAATCAACTCTGTATCCTGCCCCCAGAATGCTTTCTCTCCCTTATCCCTCTGGCCTGACACAAAAGGGAGGAACTGGACCCAATTTGGTGTTTATCATCTCTTCGGTGCCCAGGTAACGGCGGGTGTTGTCTTTCAGGCAGAGTGGTGAATCTGTCCAGCTCAGACAGCCTCCGAGTTTTTAAGGAATGCAGCCCAGAACTGCAGAAGAAGTTTAAAAGCGACACCATCACCGAAGAGGAGCTGGTGGAACTCATGGACCAGTTTGTGGAAGATGTGAAGAATGGGGTTTATCATGTAGAGGACTGGCTGACACCCACCTACGGCATGTCGAAGATCGGTATCGCGGTGCTGTCCAGCATCCAGGCCAGGAAACTCAACGAGCAGAGGAAAGGGGACGGGATCCTTCTCAATGCCTGCTGCCCCGGCTGGGTGAGAACCGACATGGGTGGGCCCGATGCCATGAAGAGCCCAGAAGAAGGAATAAAGCTTCTATTGTATTTGGCTCTCCTGCCCCCAGATGCGAAGGGCCCTCATGGGCAATTCGTTATGGAAAATAATTCCAAAGATTGGTGAGTGGAAATCACAACCCGTTGGACTTGTCTAAATTTGATGAAAAGGCTACTTAAGGGCCCGGAGAGATAGCACAGTGGCGTTTGCTTTGCAAGCAGCCGATCCAGGACCAAAGGTGGTTGGTTCAAATCCCGGTGTCCCATATGGTCCCCCGTGCCTGCCAGGAGCTATTTCTGAGCACACAGCCAGGAGTAACCCCTGAGCATCGCCGGGTGTGGCCCAAAAACCAAAAAAAAAAAAAAAAGGCTACTTAAGTTTGCAAAACAAGTCCAGTGTGATAGCACAGCGGGGAGGGTGTTTGCCTTGCATGCAGCTGACTAGGGTTTGATCCCTGACATTCCATAGGGACTTGTCTAAATTTGATGATAAGGCTACTTAAGTTTGCAAAACAAGGCCAGTGTGATAGCACAGCGGGGAGAGTGTTTGCCTTGCATGCAGCTGACCAGGGTTTTGATCCTTGACATTCCATAGGGTCCCCTAAGCCGACTCCTATTCACCGCGGGCGCGCACGCCCGCACACACACACACACACACACACACACACACACACACACACACACAATTGCAAAACAAAATCTCTACTCAAGGATTGGTTTTAATTAAGTTCACTTGAAATTTTAGGAAGTCTTTATCATCCTTGATTTTTTTTTTTTTTTTTTTTTTGTTTTTAGGCCACATCCGGCGGTACTCAGGGGTTATTCCTGGCTTTGTGTTCAGAAATAGCTCCTGGCAGACAGGGGGGACCATATGAGATGCCAGGATTTGAACCACCCCACCGTTGGTCGGCTGCTTGCAAGACAAACTCCTACTGCTGTACTATCTCCCCGGCCCCCGTTCTTGATTTTTTTCTTCGTTTGTTTGGATGGGGGGGTATACCCAGTGGTGCTCAGCACTTACTTCTCGCCCTCATCACTGATTTTTGTGAAGTCCTTTTTGAAAGTAAGAAAAGTCTGTGGATGGGGCTGGAGTTATAGCACATTGGTAAGGCGTTTGCCTTGCATGCTGCCGACCCAAGACAGACCTAGATTGGACCCAGGTTCAATCCCTGGCATCCCGTAGCGTCCCCCAAGCCTGCCAGGCTTGATTTCTGACCGCAGAGCCAGGAATAAACCTTGAGCATCGCCAGTGTGGCCCAAAAACAATAACAAAAAAAAAAAATGTCTATGGAAACTGCTTCACCATGAGAACAATGAATTCATACCTGCTTCTTTGATTTTTCTATATCTTGAAATCACTAGGTGTAAAGGTGAATTTTGTAGGTTATTTTGCTTTTGGCATTTTCCTGTTTGATGTTCTCAAAGCTTTCTGGATCTATACTTTGACATCTGATTTTAATTTGGAAAAATTTCCCATTTTTTCAATGTTTCTTCTCTGTTCCTCCGTTTAGTCCCATTATGTGTGTGTTACTCCTATTATAGTTGTCACAGTTCTTGGATGTTCAGGTGATATTTTCTTCTTTTTCTCTTTGCTCTTTTCTCTTTTGTTCATTTTGATGATGTGAGCAAATGTAGTCTTTCCTCAGGCCTAGGCTTTGAAGAAATCTTTCAAAGGATCAGAGAGATAGCACATCGGGAGGGTGCTTGTCTTTCATGTGGCCAACTTGGATTTGATCCCCGTATTCCATATGGTCCCTGAGCTGGCCAAAAGTGAGTCCCTGAGCACAGAGCCAGGAGTAAGCCCTGAGCACCATCAGGTGTCACCTAAAGGCAAAAATGAAAGAAAGGAGGGGGCCAGAGAGACAGCACAGCTATAGGATGCTTGCCTTGCACACAGCCAATACAGCATGGACAGTGGTTCTATTCCTGGCAACCCATATGGTCCCCCATGCCTGCCAGGAGCATTGCTCAGGGGTTACTCCTGGCTGTCTGCTCAGAAATAGCTCCTGGCAGGCACAGGGGACCATATGGGACAATGGGATTCGAACCAACCACCTTTGGTCCTGGATCGGCTGCTTGTAAGGCAAATGCCGCTGTGCTATCTCTCCGGGCCCTCCAGGAGCAATTTTTTTTTTTTTTTTTTGGTTTTTGGGCCACACCTGGTGACGCTCAGGGGTTACTCCTGGCTATGCGCTCAGAAGTCGCTCCTGGCTTGGGGGACCATATGGGACACCGGGGGATCGAACCGCGGTCCGTCCTAGGCTAGCGCAGGCAAGGCAGGCACCTTACCTCTAGCGCCACCACCCGGCCCCCAATTTCTAAGCACAGAGCCAGGAGTAACCCTGAGCGTAGCCAGGTGTGATCCAAAAACCAAAAAAAAAAAAAAAAAAGAAGAAGAAGAAGAAAGGACAGATGAAAGAAGAGAGAAAGAAAAACAAGAAGAAAAAGAAAGAAATGAAATTAAAGATGGTCTTTAATTTAAGTGAAATTCTTCATTTCTAATGTTTCTCATCTCTAGCAATTCTTTTTGTTCCTAGACAATTTGTCCCCATTTTTCTCACCTAGAGAGTCTTACATTCTGCCTTTTCTATAGAATCCTTAAGTATATTAATCACAATTAATTTTAATTTCCTGTTCTGATAATTCCAACATTGCTGTTATCTATATGAACCTAATATTTCTTCTTCCTTTTCAAATCTTTGGAGTTTTTTTTTTTTTCTGCTTTTTTGGGTTTTGTTTTTTGGTGCCAAACGCAGTAGCACTCGGGGATTAGTCCTGGCTCTGAGCTCAGAAATTACTTCTGGCAGGCTCAGGAAACCATATGAGATACCGGGGATCAAACCCAGGTAAGTCGCATGCAAGGCAAACACCCTACCCACCTGCACTTTCACTCTGGCCTCATATTATATGTATTTTTAGTAATTAACATACCATACTGGGTAAAAAGCAAAGGTTTTTAAAGATAAACTTCAGAGGCCGAAGCCATAGTACAGTCAGGTAGGGTGCTGGCCTTGTACATAGCTAACCCAGGCTCGATCCTCAGAATGCCCTAAGTCTACAGGAGTGATCTCTGAGCTTAGAGTTAGGAGTAAGTCCTGAATACATCTGGGTGGGACTCTCCCTCCCAATTTAAAAAATACATAAAAATAAAATAAACATCGAGTAATATAGTAAGGGGTAGAAAAATGGGGAAATAGTCTAGAGTCCAGAGTTCAGACCTTAGTCTTTGGGGACTCTCTGTGTGCCTCTGCTCTGTGAACCTCACCTGCCTGCTCTCCTGATGGGACAGAATAACCAGCTTGTGCTGGATCTGGGCACCTGCCTTCTCACCTGGCCAAAGGAGGCGGAAACTAGGTACTTCCTTCCCCTGGGCTCTTAAACTCTCATAAAACCACCACAGATTAAGTACCGGTTTGTTCCACTTTCAAAATGCTTCCTGGTCCATGTGGAGCAATGCTCATCTAATAGCCTGCAGAGACGGTGTTTTCTCCTAGTTTTGCCTGACCATTACTGTTCAGTTCTTTCTTTCTGGTTTCTTTTTTTTTGGGGGGGGGCACACCCAGAGGTGCTCAGGGGTTACTTCTGCCTCTGCCCTCAGTAATCATTCCTGCTGGGCTCAGGTGACCATATAGGATTTTGGGCATTGAACCCGGGTCTGCCACGTGCAAGACAAGTGCCCTACCCACTGTGCTATATCTCTCCAGCCCCAAAGTTCAGTTCTCTCTTGACCTAGCACACCCATCTTTGAAGATTTTGGCTCACAGGATTCTGCTCTAGGGAGCCCTTGTATTCACCTGTCTGTGTGTGCCAGGGTCTAAACTGTTTTACAGATCAAGGAAGAGTTTGATGTTTTAGGGATTTAGAGATGCTACTATTTACTTTTGATATTTGGGTCACACATGGGCTACTCCTGGCTCTGTACTCAGGGGTCACTCCCAAAGAGAGTGAGGAAGAAGGAGAAGGGGGCAGGCAGTGCTGGAATTAACCTGGTCCTCCTCCAAGTATATGTCAGCCCATTTAGCTAGTGCTTCTGTCCTAGTTGGGTTTTAGTAGGGTTTTTTTTTTTTTTGGGGCGGGGGGGAATCACACCCGGCGGCACTCAGGAATTACTCCTAGCTCTGTGCTCAGAAATCACTCCTAGCAGGCTCAGAGGACTATACAGGATGCCATATGGGATTTGAACCACCATTCGTCCTAGATCGGCTGCATGCAAGGCAAAAGTCCTACCACTGTGCTCTCTCCAGCCCTTTGGTGTAGTTTTTATTCTTCTTTTCCTTTCTTTCTTTTTTATCTCTCTCTCTCTCTCTCTCTCTCTCTCTCTCTCTCTCACTCTCACTCTCACTCTCACTCTCACTCGTGAAAATGGAGGAGGGTGGTAGCTTCCAAACATTTCACAATCCAAACCGGTGATGGGAAGTCCTCCATCCTCCAATGTCATTTGAGAATCTGAATCTGGAGACAATGTTTTTTAATCTTTTCTATCCTATAACCCCCACCACTAGGAGTATTGCTCTGACTGACTGCATCATTTGGGTAAATACTTCCCAAAGGCAGAATTTTCCAAAAGGGAATTAATCTAAGGTGTTCCCATCTGAGACCTGAGTTGGAACCATCCAGCTTGGTGATTTACAGTTATCATAAAATCACTTCTAGGGGCTGGAGAGATAGCATGGAGGTAAGGCATTTACCTTGCATTCAAAAGGTCAGTGATTCGAATTCCGGCATCCCATATGGTCCCCTGAGACTGCCAGGAGCAATCTCTGGGCATTAGAGCCAGGAGTAACCCCTGAGCACTGCCTGGTGTGACCCAAAAACCAAAAAAAGAAAGAAAAGAAAATCACTTCTAGGGTACATGAGGTGTTACTCTTAAGTAAATAGAACCAGTCAGTTTATGTTACAGACGGGGATGATCTATGGGGTGGGGAGGATCCGGGAAATAGTGAATTGTTTATAATACCAAATCAGAACCAAGCTTAACAGTTTCTCTTCAACTTCAAACTAATTTAGGGTGAAGCAACATTTAGGCCTCAAGAGTGTTGATGATATAACTGATGATTTAACCTTGAAAATCAACTGGATCTGATTGAAACCACTGGAAAAGGTAGAGCTGCCTGGACTTGGCCAACTCATTCATACACTCACCCCATCAGCTGTTTTTGCAAACTGAACTCGTTTGTTAAATCTGTCTTCTTTAGTATCTTCCACAGGCAGAATATGATTCACACCACCACCGATTTCACTCGCTCCTGCTTATTTCTCTTCTACTTGTCACATAAGGCAACAAAAATTAGACAAAAAATAAAAACTAGAAATAATAAGTCTGCTATAAGGAATGGAAAAACATTATCTATGGGCAAGTTGTTTGCGGGGGTTTGGGAACTTGGCACATTGGTGGAGGGAAGTCATTAATGATGTGAGGTGGTATTAAAATATTGTACACTTGAAACTCAAATATGAATGACTGTAAATCATGGAGCCTTAATAGTTTTTAAATTTCAATGTAAAATTTTTTTTCATCAATAAAATTTAATTAAAAACCTCAAATCCTGGGACATTAAATGATTTACTGCTCAACAACCAGTGGGTCAAAGAGGAAATAAAATGATACAGAAAACATGGGCCGGAGAGATAGCATGGAGGTAAGGTGTTTGCCTTTCATGCAGAAGGTCATTGGTTCAAATCCCAACATCCCATATGGTCCCCCGTTTCTGCCAGGAGTGATTTCTGAGCATAGAGCCAGGAGTGGCCCCTGAGCGCTGCCTGGTGTGACCCAAAAACCAAAAAAAAAAAAAAAAAAAAAAGATACAGGAAACAAATGAGAATGAAGATATCATAACGTATCACAACACAGGGAGTCAGAGAGATAGCACAGCAGGGGAGTACTTTTCTTGCATGTGACTGGTCTGGTTTCTAGCCCAGCATCCTATATGGTCCCTGAGCACCACCAAGAGTAATTCTTGAGTGCAGAGCCAGGAGTAAGCCCTTAGTATTGCTGAATGTGGCACAGAATAAAACAAAATATGGGATACAGCAAAAATAGTATTAGGAGAAAAGTTCATAGCAATTTATTAGGAAATATCACAGCTTAAGCTCCTAGAAAAAGACAAAAGGGACCCAAAACAAATGAAAGAAAGTAAATAATAAAACTCAGAGCAGAAATTAATTAAATAAAACTAAAAATAAATAATTCAAAGAATCAGCGAAACCAAGAGCTGATTTTCTTTCTTTTTATTTATTTATCTATTTATTTATTTGTATTTTTTTTTTTTGGTTTTTGGGCCACACCCAGAGGTGCTCAGGGGTTATTCCTGGCTAAATGCTCAGAAATAGCTCCTGGCAGGCAGGGGGGGGGGCATATGGGACACCGGGATTCGAACCAACTACCTTAGGTCCTGGATCAGCTGCTTGCAAGGCAAACACCACTGTTCTATCTCTTCGGCCCAAGAGCTGATTTTCTTTACATGACTGAAACCCAACTACAATCGTATTTGTAATCAAGGTGTTTAAAGAAAGATATTGGGGCTGGTGAGGTGGTGCTAGAGGTAAGGTGTCTGCCTTGCAAGCACTAGCCAAGGAAGGACCGTGGTTCGATCCCCCAGCGTCCCATATGGTCCCCCCCCCCAAGCCAGGGCAATTTCTGAGCGCTTAGCCAGGAGTAATCCCTGAGCATCAAATGGGTGTGGCCTAAAAACAAAAACAAAAGAAAGGTATTAATGAAAAGAAAAGAAAAAATCCTGTTTGGAGTTAGCATAATAAAAGAAAAAATAGGGGGCCGGAGAGATAGCGTGGAGTTAAGGCATTTGCCTTGCATGCAGAAGGATGGTGGTTCGAATCCTGGCATCCCATAGGGTCCCTTGATGGTCTCCTGAGCCTGCCAGGAGCAATTTCTGAGCATATTGTCCCCCGTGCCCACCAGAAGTGATTCCTGAGTACCGAGCCAGGAGTAATCCCTGAGTACTGCTAGGTGTGGCCTTAAAAATAATAAAGAAGGGCCCGGAGAGATAGCACAGCGGCGTTTGCCTTGTAAGCAGCCGATCCAGAACCAAAGGTGGTTGGTTCGAATCCCGGTGTCCCATATGGTCCCCCGTGCCTGCCAGGAGCTATTTCTGAACAGACAGCCAGGAGTAACCCCTGAGCACCGCCGGATGTGGCCCAAAAACCAAAAAATAAAATAAAATAAATAAAGAAATAAAAGTAAGAAATGTAAAGAATCTTCAGGCATTAGCTTGAAAACCTTGATGCCATGAAACTGGAGAACATAGGAGAAATGACTAATTTTTTTTTTGAGAAATAACTAATTTGGGGATTTCTGTAGCCTTCCAAGATTGAATCAAGAGCAAATAGCACCTGAACAGAATAACTGTCGGGGCTGACGTGGTGACACTAGAGGTAAGGTGTCTGCCTCGCCAGCGCTAGCCTAGGACGGACCATGGTTTGATCCCCCTACGTCCCATATGGTCCCCCAAGCCAGGAGTGACTTCTGAGCACATAGCCAGGAGTAACTCCTGAGCATCACCGGGTGTGGCCCAAAAACCAAAAAGAAAAAAAAGAAAGAAGAACAATAACTGTCAAGGAAAGATCTACTGCCAATCCTTTTTGGGCTCTTTCAGAAAGCTGAAGAAACAAATCCTTCCAAACAGTTTAATTTTTTGTTTGTTTGTTTGTTTGTTTTGGGGTCACACTCAGTAATGCTCTGGGTTACTCCCGGCTCTGCGCTCAGAAATCGCTCCTGGCAGGATCTGGGGACCTAATATGGGATGTTGGGGATTGAACTGGAGTCTTCCGGGGTTGAGCACATGCAAAGCAAACACCCTATTGCTGTGCTATCGCTCTGGCTCCTTTCAAACAGTTTATCTGAGTCAAGAATCTTCCAATTCCAAAAGCAGACAGAGTGTTCACTAAAAGAAAGGAAAAAAACTATAAAATGGGAGCCAGGGCAGGTAGGGAACTTGCCTTGCACATGGCCAACCCAACTTCAGTCCCTGGCATCTCATGGTTTCTGAGCACCTCCAGAATGAATCCTGAGCACAAAGCCAGGAGTAACCCCTGAGCACAGCTGAGTGTGACTCAAAAAAAACCAAAACTATAGAATGATATCCCTAATAAATAAAACACAAAGGTATTCAACAAAGTATTAGAAAAATGTATCAGCAGGTAGTACAGCTGGGAAAGCATTTGCCCAGAATGTAGCAAACCAGGGTTCAATCCCCAGCATCCCAGATGGTCTCCAGAACACTGCCAGGTATGACTTCTGAGTGCAGAGCCAGGAGTAACCCCTGAGCATTTCAGGTGTGACTTCCAAACCAGAAAATAGGCATGTGTGTGGTTTTAGATAGATAGATAGATAGATAGATAGATAGATAGATAGATAGATAGATAGATAGATAGATAGATAGATAATAGATATATATATAGATATAAATATGACACCAGATGAGCTGGAGCAAAAGCACAGCAGCGAGGGCGTTTGCCTTGTGCACAACTGACCCAGGTTTGATCCCTGGCATCCCACATTCCCCCAAGCCAGCCAAGTGTAACTTCTGAGTGCAGAACCAGGAGTAATCCCTGAGTGCCACCAGTGGTGTCCCAAAAATTAACTAAATAAATAAACTGTCACCAGAGTGATAGTTCAGCAGGTAGGGAACTTGCCTTGCACACAGCAGACGCTGGTTTGATCTCTGGCATCCTACATAGTATGCTGACACCTGCCAGGAGAAGTTCCTGAGTGTAGAGTAAGCCCTGAGCACTACCAAGTGTGGATCCAAAACAAAATGTCCTAAGCCGGGTCGGAGAGATAGCACAGCGTAGGGTGTTTGCCTTGCATGCAGCCAACCCAGGACAGACGGTGGTTCGAATCCTGGCATCCCATATGGTCCCCCGTGCCTGCCAGGAGCGATTTCTGAGTGTAGAGCCAGGAGTAACCCCTATGCACAGCTGTGTGTGACCCAAAAATCAAAAATAAATAAATAAATAAAATGTCCTAAGCCATAACCATGTAGGATTCATCTCAGGAATACAAGGATGGTTTAATACACACAAGACAATCAACATAATACACCATATCAATACAAGGGAAAAAAACAGTTTGTCATATCAATAGACACAGAGAAAGCATTTGCAAGGTTCAACATCCACTCATGATTGTTTCAAGGCTCAATAAAATGGGAGTTAAACTGTCCTCTGTGTGGTTAAAGCCCTTTATCGTGATTATTTACTTCAATAAATCAAGTGAGACTGACATCTTCAACCTCTGTCTAGCAGGGTTGGTCACAAAGAATGGGAAATAGTCGAGGTGGCATGTTTTGGTTGCAAACTGCCCTCGACAGCCCAGTACCAGGAGATAATCTGCCCATTAAGTCTACACAGTTTTTGGTTTCTCTATCCTGATTCTTTAGCTCATGAGACTCCAGACACATGAGTCATTGTTTCCATGAACAGGTACATCAAAAACAGAGGCTGGAGCCATAGCGTACCAGTAGGGGTTTGCCTTGCACTTGAACCCAGGATCCTATATATGATCCCACTAGTCTGTCAGGAGTGATTTCTAAATTTAGAGACAGGATAACCCTTGAGCACTGCAGGGTGTGTCAAAAAATAAATACAAAATAATAAAAATAAAATAAATATTTGCCAGGAGTGATTTCTGAATTTAGATCCAGAAATAACCAGGCTGGAGAGATAGCATGGAGGTAGGGTGTTTGCCTTGCATCCAGAAGGTCGTTAGTTCAAATCCCAGTATTCCATATAGTCCCCCAAGCCTGCCAGGAGCAATTTTTTTTTTTTTTTTTTTTTTTTGGTTTTTGGGCCACACCGTGCGGTGCTCAGGGGTTACTCCTGGCTGTCTGCTCAGACATAGCTCCTGGCAGGCACGGGGGACCATATGGGACACCGGGATTCGAACCAACCACCTTTTGGTCCTGAATCGGCTGCTTGCAAGGCAAACACCGCTGAGCTATCTCTCCGGGCCCGCCAGGAGCAATTTTTGAGCATAGAGCCAGGAGTAAACCTTGAGCGCTGGCGGGTGTGACCCAAAAATAAAAAAACAAAACAAAAAAAAAATCAGAAGTAACCCCTGAGCACTGCAGGGTGTGACAATAAATAAGTGAATGAATAATGAATAAATAAAAATGAAATAATAAAACAAAAAATTAGAGTTGTACAGTAAAATGGCCAGCTACAAAACCAATGCATAGAAATTCATGGCTTTTCTATATGTGAATAATAAAATAGAAGAGATGGGGCCAGCACGGTGGCACTAGAGGTAAGCTGTCTGCCTTGCCAGTGCTAGCCTAGGATGGACAGTGGTTCAATCCCCCCGAGTCCCATATGGGTCCCCCAAGCCAGGAGCGACTTCTGGGCGCATTGCCAGGAGGAATCCCCAAGCGTCACCGAGTGTGGCCCAAAAACCAAAAAAAAAAAGAAGAAGAAGAAGAAGAGAGAAATTTACAAATAGGTACCTAGTAGTAATCAGCATAACAAAAAGGATAAAATATTTACAGAAAAGAACTATAAATAGCTACTAAAATAAAGAAAGAAAGAATTAATATTGTCAAAATGACAGTCTTGTCCAAAGTATTATACATATTTATTGTAGCCCCTGTTAAAAATCTCCATGACAAAAAGAGAAAAACTGGCCAGAGCAGTGGTGCAAGCGGTAAGATGTCTGCCTTGCTTGCTAGGGTAGGATGAACCTTGGTCCTGCATCCCTATGATCCCCCATTCCAGGAGCAATGTCTGAGTTCATAGCCAGGAATAACCCCTAAGCATCACCAGGTGTGGCCCAAACTCCCCCCCCCAAATATCTCCATGACATTTTTTGTTTGTTTTTTGTTTGTTTGTTTTTGGGCCACACCCGGCAGTGCTCAGGGGTTACTCCTGGCTGTCTGCTCAGAAATAGCTCTCTGGGGCCGGCGAGATAGCATGAAGGTAAGGCATTTGCCTTCCATGCTGAAGGACGATGGTTCGAATCCCGGCATCCCATATGGTCCCCTGTGCCTGCCAAGGGCGATTTCTGAGCTTAGAGCCAGGAGTAACCCCTGAGCAGTGCCGGGTGTGACCCAAAAACCAAAAAAAAAAGAAAAAGAAAAAAAAAAAGAAAAAAAATAGCTCTCTGCAGGCACGGGGAACCATATGGGACACCGGGATTCGAACTAACCACCTTTGGTCCTGGATCGGCTGCTTGCAAGGCAAACGCCCACTGTGCTATCTCTCCGGGCCCTCCATGACATTTTAAAAGATACAGAGTAAATGTTGTTAAATTTTTGTTTTGTTGGGGCCAGAATGGTAGCAGAGCGTTAGGGCATTTGCCTTGCATGCTGTCGACCTGGGACCGACCTAGGCTGTATCTCTGGCATTCATATGATCCCCCTAGCCTGCCAGGAGCCATTTCTGAGCGCAGAGCCAGAAGTAATCAGAGTGCAGCCTGGTGTGGCCCAAAAACAACAACAACAAAACCAAAAATGCTTCCATTTGGGCCGTAGCCATAGCACAGCGGTAGGGCTTTTGCCTTGCATGCTGCTGACCCAGGACAGACCTGGGTTCAATCTCCGACATTTTATATGGTTCCCCGCAGCCTGCCAGGAGCGGTTTCTGAGCGCAGAGCCAGGAGTAACCTGAAAGCCGCCAGGTGTGGACCAAAAACCAAAAACTGAAAACAAATAAATGAAAATTTGCTTTGTTTTCTGTGGAGGCCACCCCAGCCATGTTGAGGGCTTACCCTTATCTCTGTGCCAAGGGATCACTCCTGGAAGGCTTAGGGGTTGTATGTTGTATGTTGTGACATGGATGCACGTGTAAGAAGTTCCTTTTGCATTATATTATCACTCTAGTCTCAAATGCTGTTGGAATTTAAGTAATAATATACACCTTTTCCAGAAAAGTGAGACCAATCTTAGAAGGAAAGAAAACGGTAGATTCTCTTTCCCCAAATTATACTATAAATCTGTAGTAACTAAAATATTGTGGTACTGGAATGAGGTTAGACACTTAGACCAATAGAATGGAATTGAAAGGCCAGAAATAGATCCTCAGGTATATGGATGTAAATCCTTAATAAAGGAGCAAAAAATATAAAATAGAACCAGGAAACTCTCTTCAACAAATGCTACTGGGAAAACAAGTTTAGTCACATGCCAAATGAATTTGGATCTCTTTTCTTTTCCTTCTTTCTTTTTGTTTGTTTGTTTAGTTGGGTTTGGGCCATACCCAGTGGCGCTCAGGGTTTACTCCTTGCTCTGCATTCAGAAATCTCTCCTGGCAGGCTGAGGGACATATGGGATGCCGGGGATTGAACCGGTTCTGTCCTGAGTCTGCAGCGTGCAAGGCAAACACCCTATGGCTGTGCTATCACTCCAGTCCCCATGAATCTCTTTTCTATTACCATGCACCAAAGTCAAAACAAAATGGATTAAAGAGCTTCATATCTGATCTGAATCAACAAAGCATCTTGAGGAAAACTTATGTAAAACACTTTCTGTCATGGAAGCTAGAGGTATCTTCAATGTTTTCAAACCATAGCCAAGAAAACTGAAATAAATATCAACAAATGGAACTATATCAAGTTAAGAAGTTTCTGCACTACCAAGAAAACTATGGGTAGAA